>NC_090653.1:83725062-83857562 GCF_040937935.1 Hyperolius riggenbachi
TATATATATATATATATATATATATATATATATATATATATATATATATATATATATATATATATATATTTATATATATATATATATATTTATATATATATATATTTATATATATATATATATATATTTATATATATATATATATATTTATATATATATATATATATTTATATATATATATATATATTTATATATATATTTATATATATATATATATATTTATATATATATATATATATTTATATATTTATATATATATTTATATATATATATATATATTTATATATATATATATATATTTATATATATATATATATATTTATATATATATATATATATTTATATATATATATATATTTATATATATATATATATTTATATATATATATATTTATATATATATATTTATATATATATATTTATATATATACACATACAGTATATGATCATGCAGAGTTGCTGTACCCACCAGTACACATGGAGTTAGTTTAATTTGCAATATTTTCTCTAGGTACTCTAGGTTTTTACCATAGTTCAAACATAAACTGCTTGATTATCAAGTAGGCATCACTTCCCTCACTTATCAGGTGACAAGATTTGGGGTGAATCGCTCTTTTGTGGTCAGTGGGGTTCAGTCAATAAGATGCCAATCATTTTGCGTTGATGCAGAATTTAGCAAATTCTTTATGCAAATATATGCATCCTGAATCATGTGTATTGTTGGGTTTAGGGCTAGTTCACACTTAATTTAAAAACGTATCCGTAGCTACGTTTTTTGTCCCGGACGAAAAACGTAGCCACGGATACCAATGTTAAAAATAGGAACAGCACACACTCAAGTTAAAAACGTATCCGCGTGCGATCCGCGGAATACGTTTTTAAACCCGGAACGCTGAGTCCGGACTTGCAGCATTTTTCACGGACCCGTATACACGTACGGGTAGTGAAAATCAATGGGGAAACGGGCCTCCCTCTTCACTGACATTTTGGGACACTGGAAACGGATCAGTTTCCAGTGTCCCATGGTGAAGGAGGGGGCCGCCATGCTGAAGGGGGTAGCAGCCAGGACGGGGGGCTGCGGGCAAAGCAGCGGCCAGGGGGGTCGCCTCCCCCCCCCCCCCCCCCCGTTGCTCACCTGGGTGCCCCCCTCCCCGCTCCCCCTCCAGCTCGCATATAATGTAATAATTTGTACCTAATGAAGTTCGGCGAGCCGGGCACTTCCGCCCACACCGCTCGCCGTCACTTCCTGCGATGCCGCCCACTGAAATACAGAGGGCGACATTGCAGGAAGTGACGGCGAGCGGTGTGGGCGGAAGTGCCCGGCTCGCCGAACTTCATTAGGTACAAATTATTACATTATATGCGAGCTGGAGGGGGAGCGGGGACGGGGGGCACCCAGGTGAGCAAGGGGGGGGGATGTGACCCCCCTGGCCGCCGCTTTGCCCGCAGCCCCCCGTCCTGGCTGCTACCCCCTCTAGCAAAAAAAAAACAAAAAACGCAAGCGGATCCAAAACGTGTGCTGCAAAAAAGGCAGCACGGATCCGTTTGCGTTCCGGGTTTTGAAAATCGGAGCCCGGACCGCGGATGCGTCCCGCACCCGGAGCTAGTGTGGCCCAGGCCTTAATTGGTCCATTTTGAATCTACATGAATTTGCATCTCATTGACCATCCTTAAGGTCCGTACACATGCCTGATCAAAGGCAACGACGGGTCCGTCGTCACCTCCTGCTGGGCGTGTTTTCAACAGACAGTACAGCGTGTGTACAGTCTGTCGGTAGACTGATAAGGCTGTCTCTGTAACGATCCGCCAGGCGGATCGCTCAGAAACAGCCTTATCAGTCCACCGACAGACTGTACACACCCTGTACTGTCTGTTGAAAACACGCCCAGCAGGAGGTGACGACGGACCCGTCGTTGCCTTTGATCAGGCATGTGTACGGACCTTTAGTTGTTACCGTAATAAGTTTAACATAAATGTGTTTGTTTGTCACTTGTCACAGTGTGTTGTTACATGTGAAGAGAGTTTGACTACTGAGAATATTTCCATATTGCCAATGTAGTGATTGTTTCACCTCTTTTTATCTCCCCTTTACAGGTGAATTGTATTTCCTGTCCACTGGAACCCCCAGTGCAGCAGTGGCTGCTGGAGTCATGTATAAAATAGTGGACCCCTCCAAGTAATTACCTCTTTACATATGTATGAATGGGCAGAGAGGGATGGAAGCAGGTCAGAGAAATAGAAAAAAAGTGAATTTTCAAAATAGCTTTTCTCTACTTGTGGCTATTATGGGCAGCCCGGTGGCGTAGTGGTTAGCGCTTTCGCCTTGCAGCGCTGGGTCCTTGGTTCGAATCCCAGTCAGGTCAACATCTGCAAGGAGTTTGTATGTTCTCCCTGTGTCTGCGTGGGTTTCCTCTGGGTACTCCGGTTTCCTCCCACATCCCAAAAACATACAGAAAAGTTCATTGGCTTCCCCTAAATTGGCCCTAGACCAGTGATGGCTAACCTTGGCACTCCAACTGTGACAAAACTACAAATCCCATCATGCCTCTGCCTCCCCGAGTTATGCTTAGATCTGTCAGAGTATTGCAATGCCTCATGGGACTTGTAGTTCTACCACAGCTGGAGTGCCAAGGTTAGCCATCACTGCCCTAGACTATGATACATACACTACACAATACATACATAGACATAAGACTATGGCAGGGATTAGATTGTGAGCCCCTCTGAGGGACAGTTAAGTGAGAAGATAATATACTCTGTACAGCGCTGCGGAAGATGTTGGCGCTATATAAATACTAAATAATAATATTAGAAGTGATGTGAACCAGAAAGTAACTTTAAAAATGAAAGTTTACTGAAAACGAATGGCTTCTTACAGATTCTGACCTCGTAGCTTATAGGACACCTGAATTGAGAGGGATACGGAGGTTGCCATATATTTTTTTTTTAAAACAATTCCAGTTGCCTGGCAGCCCTGCTGATTTCTTTGGCTGTAGTAGTGTCTGAATCACACCCCTGAAATAAGCGTGCAGCTTATCCAGTCAGTCTTCAGTCAGAAACCTCTAATCTGCATGCTTGCTCAGGGTCTATGGCTAAAAGTATTAGAGGCAGAGGATCAGTAGGACAGCCAGGCAACTTGTATTGTTTAAAAGGAAATAAATATTTCAGCCTTTATATCACTCTCCGTTCAGGTGTGCTTTAAAAAATGCCAATTGGTTAATATCAATGCTTCTCATAAGGCTGATGTATTTTGAAAAAAAAAATCACAAATAATCCCCAGGCTTTGAACTTTTTTTTTTTTTTTAATGAAATGAAGCTTTTTGCAGATAAATTCTGATTTACATAATCAGAAACCAACTACAGAGGCGGAGTTTCAGCCTCTTTGGCTAAAGCTATGTACACACGTTAGATAAAAATAATTTGAAACAAACAAATTGTTCAAATATTAGCACTGAATGACCTAAGAAAATACAGATAGACTATGATTAGCATCCGTGAAGACTGATCCATCCTGGTGGATCTGTTCGGTTGTTAATCATTGTTAGTTGGTATAAAACACAGGTGTCAGACAATAATTAACTGTCGTTGCATTCAAAACCTTCATGCATGGCTAGATACAACTTTTAGATCGACAGATTCGAGCTTTAACTAACGGTCCCGTTGGTAGACAGTTGTCGTGCCTTTCGTTGGATCCAAACAATGCAGTCTTGCGTGTGTACATACCGGTAGCTTAAAGCTGCTGCTATTTCTTAGATTACATCATCCCCACTGTTTAGACTGCAGGGGGGGGGGGGGGGAGTTACAGCAAGATTAGCAATGACAAGTCTGTGGTGCAGGAAATAATCTCTGAACTTTAGAATTTTTAGGGTGGTGTCCAATTGGCACCTAACCTACTCACTACCGGATAAATCATTTCAGAATTATTTTGTTAGAGTGATCCTACAACAAATTAGTGAGGAAAGCAGGTTCTATGCAAAATGTATCGGTCTCTATATCGCTCATTGGGTAGATTCTCTCACTTCTGGTCTCTAGACCCCCAGTTTGGGCTAGAGTCATGTAAACAGCTGTGAGTTCTCAAAGACTTAAAAGTGTACCCGAGACGATTGAAGCAAAAGGATCTATACTTACCTGCAGGCCTGAATTTACATCACAAGAGCCTACAGGCACAGATGTTCTGGCACCCTAAACTTCACCCTCCATGAACCTACAAACCCGAACCGCACCAAAAGTGTGCTGGCTGTCCCAGCTGTCACTTCTCCCTTACTTCCCTTGCCCATCATAAAGTAGCTACAGGTGCCCCTTAGTATTAGGTAGCCAGAGGTACCATCCGTATTAAGTAGCTAGAGGTGCCTCCAACTGAAGGGAGATGTGGTCAATGGAATGCCAAGATCCACCTCTCATTTAAATTATGCTCGGGACTCTGCATAGGGAAGGTTGGAGGGAGGCACCCAGGGAGTAGAGTGATCTGCCTTTCCATCATCCAGCGCCTGTAGGCATGATCCTACAGTGCCTTATGGTAAATCCGGCCCTGCTTACTTGTAATCCATTTGTTACCTCAATGCGGTTTCCCTCCACTGTGCTGCTGTCAGCCCCATAAAGTCTGCAACTCAGCCAAACTGCCGACAACTGCGCATGCATAGTCCCGCCCACACGCACACCCCTCTATCGTGCTCCCGTAGCCTGGAGCCTTCTGTGCATGCACAGCTTGTTATGGCTGTAATAGCACTTGTGCAGAAGCGTGATGGAGGAGGGACACTGGGCAAGACCGCATGTGCAGTGGGCCAAAGCAGTGCAAAGCAGCTGGATCGGAGACTTCACAACAGCACAACGGAGGAGACCAGAATGTGCTGCCCCCATGGATTCTGGGGATTCCCTTCTTCACCATCATTCAACATCTTATCACTTGCTTATACTAAACCTGCTGAGATCAATGATGCTATTTTAACCACAGACAGTGATCCATTTTCACTGGCAGTCTATGTAAGTATATGTCAATAGCTTTATATTTCTGTCTCCTCAGGAGAGCTACTCCAGGCAAATGTGCTGTCAGTCCTCGGCCTGTCCCTGTGAAAGGAAAACTGGTGACCTTCTATCCACGGCAAAGTAAGTTATGCTAAATAGATCAGTATTGTTTCCAGCCGTCAGCCGATATAGCCTATAAATGCAGTTGGATGAACCTCCACGTAGCAACGACACAGTGACAGTGAACATTGGAAACAAGATCTGTGACTATAAAAAACAAAAATTCTTACTAGCTAGATCAGCAGGGTACAGATGCCAAACTGTAAAATGGCTGATATTTAAAGGCCGTGGGTGAGGCCACATCCCACATGAATACAAGCATCCAAAAGTACACAAAAACACTAACAAAATTGCATGTGAACGACACATTTCTTCCCACATGAGATGTTAGAGCCCTCTTTGGTGTAAGTAAATACCATAGGTAAAATAAGTTTACACATTTTATTAGTAGTGCATGAAAGGTAACTTTAGGACTACTTTTTATAAACTTTTTTTTATATATCCAAGTAATTTTCTAAAGATGGTGGTGGTAACTGATGTCATCTTGTCCATTTTTTAGAGCTCATTCTAAAAACAACTACTGAGTCTCCCCCAACCACTCTCTCTGGAAGAACCCTGGACCCAACTCGATTCAGCACAACCATAGAACCTCAGATTACTGTCACGTCACCTGCTAGTTCAGTTCAGAGAAGAACAAGTGCCCCTTCCTATGTTACAGCCGCCCCTCTCCCTAGACCAGCAACTCCCAGAAAAGTTGTTACGCCAGCACCAAAAGCAGAAAAGGGTGCAACTGCAACTAAAAAAGTTGTGAAGCCTACAGTCACGCCTCGGCCGGTGACAAATCGCTGGATACCCACCAAAGGATGGCAGAGTGAACTGAAAGATGTTTTCACTGTCAGGACAAGATCACAATCCGTACACACTACAGTTCTGAAGACCACAGTACAGCCACCCACCACTAGAATCCAAGTGGGAAGCAAAACTGAACCCAAGAGGGGTCCTGGATTGAGGAAAACCAAGAAGAAGGTTGTAAAGAAGCAGAAGGTAAAGGTAGTAAAGAAAATAAGACATGGAACTGTGCGGCTAATGAATGATGGAAACCTTCCTGACCGTGGAAGGGTGGAGATTCACGTTAACGGGGAATGGGGAACAGTCTGCAATGACAGGTTTGACAGCAGGGCTGCTGCTGTGGTGTGCAGGCAGGCGGGATACCCCTTTGTGTTGAAGGTGGCTAGGAGAGCAGAGTTTGGTGAAGGCAAGGGGCTGCGAATCCTCCTGGATGAGGTGAAATGCCAGGGCCATGAAGGGACACTTCTAGAATGTAAGCGGTCCAGACTTGGTGAACACGACTGTAATCACGATGAAGATGTTGGTGTTGTCTGTGGCATGAAAGAGAAACTGGAAGAAGAACTTAACATATCTTAAAGTGGATCTATCATACATGAAGTGAGGTTACAGTCTTGTAGAGCAGAAGAAATCAAGTGACTGAGAATTCCAGCACATGAATAAAATCATCTGGACAGGGAGGACCTTACCCAATAAAAGCAGAGGGCATGGTAGGGCAAGTATCCCTGAACTCTGCCTTGCGGACCGGTCCTAGTGCTCAGTGCCAGTACATGCACAAAGTTCAAGATGGATCTGGGCATTCACAAATCAAATTCTTCTGTGTTAATGATACATAGATGCTAACGCAGAACTTTAAAAGACAACTGAAAGCCCTTTTTACCTCAGCAAATTCTGCCTCAATCCACACAACATGACTTGACTTTTTTATACATTTGAGTATCTTTAATTATCTGGCTAGAGTAATCTGTGTAGCTGACAGTTTACGGATACTTTAGCTTTCTTCTGAATCATTTTCCCATGAAAAAACATTCTTCCTTTTCTATACATACTTTTTTTTTACCCTATTGCAAAAAAGCTGCTCAGAGCTGTTAGTTATAAAAGGGAACCTGAAGTGAGTTATATGGAGGCTGTCATATTTATTTATATTTAAACACTAACAGTTGCCATAGAACCTGAATAAGCATGCAGCATATCAGATATTTCTGACAAAAATCTGACAAGATTAGTTGCATGCTTGTTTAAGGCGTGTGATTCAGACACTTCAGACTCCAGAATGGTCAGGAAGTCTGCCAGGCAACTGGTATGGTTAAAAAGGAAATAAACATGGCAGCCTCCATATACTTCTTGCTTCAGGTTTCCATTAACACTATGCCTAGGCGTTAAAAGTTGTACTCTAGCTTGGCAAAAGCCTTCCAATTGCGTTAAATTCATTTAATTCCAAGTTAAAGTTGTTGTCACATGTTCAGTCAAAATTACTTAGGCCTTGTTCACATCATAAATCGCCAGTGCAATTGCAAGCGCTGAGCGATTTGAGAGGTTTTTTTTTCTGTGCTTTGCGCTTAGAAAACCGCTATTCTAAGTGATTTTGCAGAGCGATTCATTTTTTCACGTCCTAGCGTCATTCATTTCCAGGTGAAAGAGTTCACTTCCTGACTAAGTACAATGTATTTATTCATGAAAGCGCTGGGGAAAATCACTATACAAAGTGCTTTTTTAAGCCTTTTGCGATTTCCCTTCACCTTCCATTGAGCCAAAACACTCAGAAAATTGTACAGGCAGCGCTTTGGTGAGTGGATCATAATCAAACAACTCATATGTGAACACTCTGAGGGAATCATTGCACAAGCGCTTTTAGGCCTCTTACGCACTACATGCGGTTCCGATTTTTTTATGCGTCCGATTTTAGATTCTGAAAATTCGTAGCAGCGTGCAGTACTTTTTTTTAATCGTAATCCAAAATTGGATCAGATAAAAAAAAAATATCTGAATCGCATGTAGTGTGCAAGAGGCCTTAGGGCGATTTTGAAAATCGCAGGCGCTTAAAAAAAATACGAAAACATCCTGGCTGTGAACAAGGCCTTACTGCTTCAATGTTAGTGGCTTGTGATGTTATATCCCATTAACTCTTCCAGGGCTGGACAGGGAGGAGAAACCTTTCCCACTGTAGCCTACTCTGAGTAGTAGCTACAGAACTGGAAGCTTAACTCATTGTGGTCACAGGACCGCAATTTAGCCTTCAAATTAAAGTTATTTAGTGATTTTTAATACATGTAACAGCAGTGAGGTGTGGGAATATACCTGCTGAGCATGGAGTATATCGGAGATTGAATTTATTTCCTATGCTATTTCTTGTAGACAGATTTGGCACAGGATGTGCCTTCTGAGGCTGGTTTTACACCTATTTTTTTGAGTTACGGTAGGATGTGATGCTGCGGCTGCATCCCACCGAAATGCAAAAGGACAATCATAGGACTCTGTGGCAGAGTGCACCAACAGGGTTAGATGCATAACTCCGCCCCCCATTAGTGATGTACTTCCTGCTGGGCAGGAAGTACACCACTGGGATCCCTGTCAGTCTGCACGTGCGTGCCACAATGCACCGCACTCAGTCATTCACAAATAGTGCGTCGCCAATAGACTTCCATTACCCCAAGCACCGTGCATTAAGCACAATGCTTGCGGTAACCCGCTGCTGCCCTTGCTTCGGCTTGGATACTTCCGGCACACAACAGCAGACCACAATAAGTGTGAAAGTCTCCATAGACTTTTATTGCTTTTGTGGCCCCTTGCTGTAAAATAGGGCAATGCAATGCAGGAATTACCTGCAAGTGCAAAAGGGCCCTAAATGCTACCTGGGTTATTCTAAACAATCTAATATCAATAAAACGCAATAGCAGTTTGCAACACATCATAGAAGTATTCTGACCAGCAAATGTCACAAGATGAACAACCTGAAGTACAGTGTTTTTACTGATTCACTGAGTAGGCAAAATTAGTTACAGTAACAAGACAGTCATGTAATATCTACACAGTAGTTTAGCAGCTTATCTATAGAGATTACAGCCGTTACTCAATTCACTTTGTCTTCCACGTTTTCTCCTAGGAGATACATTTTTTTTTTTTTTTATCTTCTGTTGAAATAACTTTTTAGGACTCTGCAAAGTACCAAAACATACTGTCAAAATGATTCTGAATACTTCAGGGCCGGTTCTAGACTTTTTGCTGCTTGAGGTAAATTTGAATGATCGCACAGCTCCAGATATTTTGCACTGCACATTATAGCTGCGGTGAGCCTCCCAAACAACACCCTCAGTATAAGTAGGTAGCCAGGTATGGGTGCCCACAGTATTGGCAGCTAGGTACAGTTGTCCCAGTATAGGTTGGCCAGGCACTCTCTTCACTTCCTGTTTCTGCCTGGTGCTTCCCACAGACTTCTGTCACCAGAGGAAGTCACCTCACTTGGCATCATGGGCACACCACGCCTGTAATACTTGGTGGCATAAAACTAAATCTACTGATAAATTGTGAAAATATCACCAAGAAGAAAAAGTGAATTGAATAAGGACCTACGTGTTTTTAGCTGGACTCGGGATGGCTGCTTATCCTGCACATCTGTAAAAAAAACTAACACACACATCTGGTTGAAACATGACACAGCCAGTCTGTGCTATTTCCACATGTACCTGCAGGGGGCACCAGCGACCTTAAGGTCTAGAGTTTTCACTTCCTCTTTGTAAAACTGATACAACACATTGCACCAATTGTAGTTGCTGAACAATCATTTCTTACTCAGCTGAGATCTGTTCCGCTGGTGGCTAAAACTGCAGATGAGTCAGTGGATCCCTGGGTGTCTGGCTCATCAACATCACATGACAGCAGGAGTTGTAAGGGTTGCTTTCTTATATATAATCAGCTGAAAATGATTGCGCCACCAAACCAGATGTTTGCAGAGGACAGCACAATGAAAAATATGTGTAAAAAAAAAAAAACGCATTATTATTTTTTTTCTTAACATAATCAGACCCAGCTCAGCTTAACAAACTGGGAGGATAGTGAGCTTTCTACAACTTGCAGCTCCGTCCCCACTGTTTGTCTGCTCTTAATCACAGCTCTATTCACTGCCTTAAGGTACATACACGTCAGATTTTTCCAAACGACCGGTTGTTTGGACGTCAAATCGGCTGTGTGTACAAACGGTTTTTCAGCTGTTAAGACTGGATTTGACCGATCTGTCTTAACAGCTGAACGACAGTTTGTACACTCTCCCGATTTGATGCCCAAACAACCGGTCCTTTGGAAAAATCTGATGTGTGTACGCACATTTAATTATACTGCAGGAACATATCCAGAGGATTTTTCAGACTCAGATAAGGAGTATAGAAACTTGTTTAGATGTAGAGTCTTTAAATGCATTCCGGTGTTTTTTTTTTTTTTTTATTATTTTTTTTTTTTTTACTTAAGAGGCTGGAAAAGTTATGCTGGGAATACACGGGTCGTTTTTTAGCGGATTAGATGGTTAGATAGATAATTTCCGACACGTCCGATCACCGGTCGATCGATTTGCCGCTTGATTTGTCATTGAAACAGATAAGAAAAACGAGCAGAAGATAAGAGAATAAAGTGTGAATTGAGCGGCAAAAACGATTGGGCGCAGAATTGAGCACCAGAAACGACCCATGTATTGCCAGCATAAGAATGTTGTACAGGTAGCATCATTATTATTGGGGGTTTAAAATGCTGCAAAAGATATCAGCGCTATATAGAGTCCATAATTGTGCCACTAACTGTCCCTCAGAGGAGCTCACAGTCACAATCTGAACTTAATTTTTAGAGGAACCCAATCAACTCGCCAGTTTGTTTTTGGGATGTGGGGGAAAAAAGCAGCGAAAAACCCATGCAGACACTGAGAACTTACAGACTCCATGCAGATAGCGTCACAGCCCCTGTGCTGCAAGGCAAGAGTACTATCCGCATCAGAATACAGAGAGAATGCTTGTACTTCAAATTGCAGATCAAAATTTTATAATATAAACTACCGTAATATTCCCAACGACTGGATTTCAGCCTTGTCCTATTTTTCTGTGACCAGAGATACACTTGAAGTTGCTGCTCTTATTGTACAGCTGCTATTATCTGAGGTTTTAAAGGGCAAAGTTTAAAAGTTCAACTCTACCCAAATCTGAGGTTACATTTCTATGTGCTTGCTGGCAAGTTAATGTACATCTGAAGAGAGAGGCTGCCATATTTATATTCTTTTAAAGGGAATGTCTGAGCAAATAAAAAAAAAAAAAGGTCTACTTACCTGGGGTTTCCTCCAGCCCCTTGCAGCAGACATGTCCCATGCCACAGCTCCACTCTCAGCTGCTGGCCTGGGGTCCCCTCCGCTACAGAGGCAGACCTTGCGAGGTCGTCCTCTACTGCACCTGCACGAGCGCCGCTGTCAACCAAGTCCACATTGTCTGCGCCTGTGCAGTACACTCCGGACAATGTGGACTTGATTGACAGCTCGCGCAGGCGTAGTAGAGGACGACCTGTGTAGTGGAGGGGACCCCCAGGCCAGTGGCTAAGAGTAGAGCTGCGGCATGGGGCATGTCGGCTGCAAGAGGCTGAAGGAAGCCCTGGGTAAGTAGATTTTTATTTTTTTAAATGTGCTCAGATATTCCCTTTAAACCTATTCCGGCCTGGGCTAGTTGAAATCTAAGTCCTGCTGCTGGCTGTGCAGCTCTGATAGGACGCAGATTTCATCATCGCCGCCGCGCCGTCCTGACTCTTGGCCCCTGCCCACTCGCCCTTCCGTTAGTATGACGGCAGAGCTCTGAGCACTGGCTCAATTTCATTGACTCATACTGACGGCAGAGAGAGGGGCCTGCAGCAATGGGAGAGTGGCGTGACCAGCGGGTCAGTGCAGTGATCAGTCGGTAAGCCCCGTTTTGCGATACCAGCAGTCTGGTCAGAAAGGGTTAAACAATACCAGTTGCCTGGCAGTCCTGCTGCTCTTTAGTTAGCCTACATGCTATCAACTATGCATTCTGCTACAATGTAGGGGGACAGAGGGCCTACCAAGTGGCGCTGATGTCACTTCACACAATGGGCAGGGCAAGCGGTGAGAACAGAAGAACAGAATTATTGCCCATTGCTCAGCTGAGTTAATCCACCCAGCAGGTTGCTGGTCAGGAGCTACTGTACACTTGCCAGATAATTGTCTGAGGTGTCGTTATCAGCCTTCTTAGCCAACTTAAATCTAGTGTGTGTCAGGCCCTTAAGGCTCGTACACACGCTTGATTTTATGGGACGGATCCGTCAGACCTTCCCACTGGGCGGGCGTTCCAGCGACAGTCCAGCGTGTGTACAGTCTATCAGGCAGACCGATAAGGCTGTTTCTGAACGATCCACGCAGCGGATAGTTCAGAGATAGCCTTATCAGTCTGCAGACAGACTGTACATACGCTGGACTGTCGCTGGAACGCCCGCCCAGCGGGAAGGTCTGACAGACCCGTCGTTCCATAAAATCAAGCGTGTGTACGAGCCTTTAAGAGATGCCAGTGTTATCCCTGGTACACCATGCAATTTCCCATCAGATTGACAGGTCAAATCAATTTTCAACAGGTCTAATTGTTTTTCTGATCACTTTTGTACAAAAATTGATCTGAAACCTGAACAGACCTGTCTGAAATTATAGATTCGACCTGTCGGTCTTCAAGGGATAAAAGACCATGTATAATATCCCCAGGCGGAGTTGACTTTTACAAGAACTGTCCCAGATGTTAAAAACCACAACACACACTCCTTTAACCTGCACATCACATGCAGCTCTTAGAGACGTTTTATATAATTTACAGCTATGTTTTCTGTATTATATGTATAGTAGTCTGGATTTAAAAAAGCCACTCATACCGGGCCTAATTGTGGAGGAATTACAGACAGCAGGCTGTCTTTTGATGTGTGTCTTTATATTATTTAAACCATGTATGTTTGCCTAGCACTACACAAAATAAGTGTAATAAACTATTGGCTTGTTAGGACAATGAACAAGGTTTGTGGTGTTTTGTAATTATAAAGTACACATTTATATAGCGCTGACAGTTCTTTCACATGGCTATCCAGAGTTTATTAAACCATGCATATCACTCACCATTTTTCAGCTGAGTTCATCACATGCAAATAAATCCCTGGTTTACACACCCAATTTTGGTTGGCCAATTTTAACACTTCCATGTAATATGAAAGCTTACCTGCACAATCTGTACACAGTATTCTAGTAATTTTTCACTTGTAAGCCTACATTATCAGATATGTGGGGGTGGCGATTGGCCAATTAAAAGTGGATGTGTGTACCAGGCTTCAGCTTCTGAGGTGTAAGTATGCATTCAAATGGCATCAGAGGCCTCAATTCACGGCGCATTATCAAACGTTTATCAAACACTTTATCAAACGTTTGATAATTTACCTCATAGGTAAAATCTCATTTTAAATTCACTAAGGTGTTATATATTTATCGAATGTGTTACCGATAAAACGTTCAACAAATATATAACACCTTAGTGAATTCAAAATGAGATTTTACCCATGAGGTAAATTATCAAACGTTTGATAAAGTGTTTGATAATGCTCCGTGAATTGAGGCAAGAGTAGTCTAACATCGAGTGTAATTTCACGTTTAACTCGACTCAAAATTACATTGGTAAAATTGCCATAAACCTGTCATAGCAACATTACGGTTTGGAGTACAAATGACTTCTATATACTCCTACAGCAAGGTGTGAGTTTATAATAAAACCAGATCAATCATTGCCCATTTTAGCACCTGCACTACAGCACTGACAAATCTTAAGGCTCCAGGGGACCATACACAATTCACTTTTTCTCTTAAGTTTGCATAAGTGCCCTTGTCTGTTAAAATCATTGGTTATGTTTTATACACAAACAATAAAGCAAGCAAGCTGAAACATTGTTCACAGTTCATCCTAGCAATTTAGAGTCAAACTGAATGGAAAGAGTTTTTGTGAACAAAGGTGGAAGTTCCATGTAAATATAATAAACGCATTTTATAAAGAAAACCTTTGGAAGAACAAACAACAAAACACCACAATTAAAAGAATTATTTTATTAAAATACATATTCTACATGGCTGTCAGTACACATTCAACAATAAACCGTATAGTAAATGTACAATAAGTTATTGAAATGGCAACTCTCTATCATTTGATGAGCAGAATCAGTCCATTATTCATTAAACTATCTAAAAACCTACTGCTATCTGACATCATATATGATTAACTATCTTATATGGTGCAGGTTGGCACATTCAGAGGATGGACGACAAGGATACTGACTGCAAAACAGGCAACGTCTCCTCTATAAGGCTGGTTCAGATGGGCGGTAGACACAGTTTTTGGCAGGTCTCAGAAATTGTTGGAAAGGGATCAACTGTTGTTCCATTCAAATGAATGGGGATAGTTTTTCACATCATAAGCATAAACCCTGTGGTAGATCCCAATATCTAGGACACCACATGTAGTGACCAAGCAGCTCCGTGTCCCCTTAAGGGTTCAAAGCGATGCCACGTCGAAACGCTGGGAAAACAGATGCCGAATGCTTTTCTGTTCCGTAGCAGACAAGCGTTTAGCATCGGCTAAATGATCCCCCAGCTGTCCTGCAGAAGCCAGTGTGAACTGAGCCTTAGGCCTGCCCACGTTTGGTCAAGCAACGCAGCTCTACAGACACCGGTCAAAAATGGACAATCATGGTCATCTAATTCTCAACCCTTAAACTGTTCCTACTGCACATTACTGGTCAGGGATATCTATAAAAGCACCACTATAGTGGCTATAGACAATAATACATTAGTCTGCAGAGGGTAGGTTGTAAAACACCTGTCACGGCCTACAATCTGCAGATTACCCATTGGCACTGCAGAACAATGTCTAAACAAACAACCAAAAGGCCTCATTTCAGCAAACATAGCAAAACGTCTGTTAAACCAGTTTTACCTGAAAACTGCTGGGCTGTGTTTCCATGGAAATTCAACGCAATCCTCACAGTAGGACAAATGGATCCACCAGGGCACAGTGGGTTTTTGGCTGAACATTTGTTGACAGGACAAGATGTTTTTCAGTTGACCAAAATGGACCGATATTCCAAAATTCCTCAGCTCTAGCAAACAATGTTCCAGGGGTATAGGCAATTTATTCACAAACTTCAGATAGATATACAAACAAAAACAACAACAGCTACGTAAACCTTGAGATGCGCACTCTCTAGTTCCGACCGGTTTTGTTATTAGGGGTCGCTAGGGACTTAAAGGCGTCTTTTATATATACTGGGTCCCTGTTGCACAGGACCCACAATGTGAGTTTTTGTTGGTATATCTATCTGTGAATAAATTGCCTATACCCCTGTACACTAATAGTGCTTTCATCATATTTAGGTGATGGTCACCTTGCTGATCTCTGAGCACTGGGTATCTGCAGGAGGAAGGCTACTGGCCACACACTGCTTCTTATAGAGAGGACTTTTGTTTTCTAGCACAGAGGAATTTTGGAATATTGGCTTGTCTTGATGTGGAATAAATTACCTTAGCAGCGGCAGCACATATTTATATTTATCATTAGAATTTGGAAAGGGCTTGTGCTGACATTTCTACTCTTTGACCAAAATGGGCAATACTGGCTTTTTTTGGCTAACTGTCATGCCTTAATCTCCTGCCAGTTCTTTACAAGAAAGAGGCCTAAACGATCCTGCTAGCCATGCTGACTTTTATTAAAGGAAAATAACTTGGAGGGTTCCATCGCTGTCTATGTTGCAAGTACAATGGTCACTTGCCTCGCTGTTGTGCAGATCCTCTGCTGTCATAGTTTGTGAGCCACTGACAAGGGAGTAATATGCAGATCAGGTGTTCCGACTCCACTGATAACCTACTGGTGTGTCATGAAATGACTGAAGTCAAAAGATCTGCAGAACAGCCAGGAATATGGGATTTATGAAGAGAGAATGACAGCTCCTATAAACCCTTTCCTTCAAATTTTATTAAAAGGAGTACCTTCAGTAAAAGTGACAAATGATCGGGAAGTTAAGGTTAAATACTTACCTGTCCTGGCATCATCCCTCCAGGCAGGTGATTGCTGCACCCCTCCTCGAAGATGTGCCTGGGCGATTTTTTTCTAAAATCTATGCTGAGGCTCTGGCCATGCCGATGTGTGTTGCGAGTGCCACGGTCAATCCCAAGCTTGGCAGCAATGCCTATTTGGTGGCTGCCAAGCTGAAGGCAGGACGTGGCAATGCAGGTGGAGGTGTTCAAAGAGTTTTGGCAGTCTTCAGAAACATGGCTGTGACTGTATTGCCAAGAATGGGGCGAAGCGACACCTGTGACCTGAAGACGCTGGACCAGGTAAGTATTAAACAAATTAGATAGCAGGAGGAAGACCGTGCGTGGGGTCCATTGATAACTGAATATCAAAAGCAGTCACCACCACGCACCCGACCAAGCCCTTCCGAGCGACATCTTTCCAGCAGCAAGATTCATTCAATCAATGTGGCCGGAAGTCGATGGGGGACCATATTGGGGCGTCGATCTCTTCCAGATTTATTTAATTAAGATCAAATTGGCCGGACCTCGATGCTGCAAATTAATGTATGATGCACCTTAAAGGTGCAGCAATATCTGTGAGCACGTTGTATATCCATCCTGTTACCTCACAGAACTTCAGGCTCATTGGGTTATTTCCAGCTTATATTAGCGGAAACAGGAATGTGAAGCTACAGTAAATTATAAGCGTAGTCAGTAAGGGCCCATTTCCACTATTTCGGAACCTGCAGCATTTCACAACACAAATCCCTATAGCTGTACATGGCACAGATAAACGATTCGGGCAAAGGCTTTGCAGCAGCACAGGTGCCATGGCCAAATTGGAAATGGCCACAACAAGTAGTAGAAATAAGCCATAAATAGTGTTAAAAAAAAAAGCATATTGGCTTCTAAATATAGCAAAGTCCCCTGTATACGGCACAGGCAGGGATTGTAACTGGACGAAAAAGCACAAACCTCCCCCGTGTGCAGCAGAAAATACTGAGTCTCCAGCAATGTCTTCCACCCTTCCTGTAGCTCCTAGCAGCTTTCCAGCGTCCTGCAAACCCTAAAGCACTGTCCATGTTATCCCCCTCAGGCATGCCGCTTGTTTGAGACTTCCAGTTGCCTGAATTCCAGATAACAGGGACTTTGCTTTACATTTTGGAATGCCACAACATTGTGCACTTTATTTTCTCACATTGATGGCTGGTCGCATTATATTTATTTTGACATCTTAAAAGAATACCAATTTAGTTAAAAAAATTCCCTTTGTAAACTATAGAAAAAAACAGGCGGCAAGGCAAAGAGATATATGCAAATAGCAGTAACCCACAGCAGCTGGAAGCGGGCATGGCTGAGAGCCACATAGCAAGGTACTGAAAATTAAAGTGAAACTGAACTCTTGCACAGTACAGAAGGAAAACATAGAAATGCACCCTGTATGTATTTAGAGAGTTTAGCGTGTCTAATTCCCCCTCATCCGTGCCTAATCTCAAATTGTAATTTAATCTCTCCCCTGTGTCACATGGCAGATAAGCTCATTTGAAAGCACAGGATGTTTACAATATGTCTGCTTCCATGAAAGCAGGAAGTAGAAACTGTGCAGATCAATTTTAGGATTTTTATCAGCTATAACAAATGTTTTTGTTTAAAGGTTATTATGCTATTGCTTATCTTTTAGAGCAGAGAGGACGTTCTGAGTTCAGGTCTGCTTTAAGAGTAATAAATGTACGCAAGGAGGGTATTCACAAACATGGGCTGTCCCAAGGAGAGCCACTGTATTGACAGAAAGTGGGGTTGGGATTCATCTTTTTCCCTCAGCTTCCCTCAAGACTCTCTGTGCTCCATCTGTCACATTCTGGAAAAAAGAATATCAAAAGTACCTACACTTAAAACCAAACTCAGAAGCATTCTACCAATATGAGAAGTGTCCAAGAATAACATCTAAAAACAGTTTAAAATGGGAGTGTGTTGAAATTTACCTATTAATAAGCCCACAATATTAAAACAATCCAAATGTATACTGCACAGGTTCTGTGGAGTCCTGCAATAAACAAAACCAGACACTTACCTGGGGCTTCTATCAGTCCCCTGTAGCGCTCATGTCCCGCGCCGTCCTCCTCTGATCACTCGTTCCCTGCTGCCGGCACCAGTCAATAATTTGTCTAACAAGACGAATAATGCGCGCTCCCGCTCGTGTCTCCAGGAGCTTACTGCGCAGGCACTGTACGAGGTTTTGTTGTACTGCGCCTGCACAGTAAGGTCCCAGAGACACGAGCGAGAGCGCGCACGCACTGCGGACACGCAGATGTGTGATACGCATAATTAGATCGGGACCAGCGGCGGGGAACGAGTGATCGGAGGAGGACGGCGTGGGACACAACAGCTACAGGGGACTGATAGAAGCCCCAGGTAAGTGTGTTTTTGTTTATTGCAGGACTCCACAGAACCCCTTTAAGATTAGACAAAAATTGGTTTGTATACCGAATGTAGCCACATTGGGAGGCAAGTTTCACCCTCATCTATTTTAAACTGGCTTGATCATTTTATTTGTGAGCGCCTCCCTCATGGACACAAAACTAAACTTTGACTGGTTGCCAAGGATTTAACCATCTTGCATCTAAAACTTTCTTCACATTATTTAGTAAACCTGTGTCACTTAAAGTGGACCAATCATGGTTGGTAAGTTTTGTGGTACATAGACGTTGCTGTTTAAAGGGCAACTGAAGTGAGAAGAATATGGAGGCTGCCATATTTATTTCTTTTTAAACAATCCCATTTGCCTGGCAGCCCTGCTGATCTATTTGCTGCAGTAGTGGCTGAATCACACCAGGAACAAGCATGCAGCTAATCTAGTCAGATCTGACAATGTCAGAAACTCCTGATCTGTTGCATGCTTGTTCAGGGGCTATGGCTGGAAGTATTAGAGGCAGAGGATCAGCAGGACAGCTAGGCAACTGTTATTGCTTAGAAGTAAATACATATGGCAGCCTCCATATACCTTTCACTTCAGTTGTCCTTTAAGACTACCACAAGGTGCCTGCAAGTACCTTTTATATACTCCAAGTGTTTCAGCGTGCATTCAGGGAGCTCACACTCAATGTCGACTAGAGAAAACCATAAACATCCCGGACTTCAGGTTTTTATTACTGTGTAGACACCAGTAAGAGCTGATCATTTCCTGGCACTTGTCCGGTTGAGAAACTGCTGCTTTACTGCCAGGAAAACAAGTATCACAGCAGTAACTGGGACCGTTCGGAGCAGCTAAAGCCTCGTAGGCAAGCAAGAGGGTTCTCGGTTGAGGTGTATGTTTGGGGCTGCCGCTGCCGAGATGGATCAAGTCATTTGGGCGCTGCTATTGTCAGGCCTGTGTTAATATTCAGTAACTGGGCGCCCAGACAGTCATTAGGGTGCCTAATGTGAAATAGTAGCTAATAGGCTACCAAATAGTATTTAATGGTTGTGCCGGGTAGTGCATAGTAAAATAAATATCTGCAATTTAAATTGATACAGCCCCAGCGGCACCGCAATACGTACTCCTGCTGAAAATTCAGCGAGTGTACACTGGCCCAACTGCATTGCCAACAGATGCATAGTGGCCAATTGTCTCGGCCGGGCACATGGGGATTCCTTTGTTCTCTTCTCCATCACTCTCCATTGTCCCTCTGCCCTCCTCCGTAGCAGCAGAGCGCATCACCAGCCACCCAGCAACCCCCCTTCAAAATTGTTGCCCGAGGCATACAAGCAAAAAAAAGGGGGGGGGGGTCAAAGAAATTTGGGCGCCTGAAAATCTGATCAAATATCTGTACATTTACTGAAATTCTACTATTTCAGTGCAAATTACGATAGTAAAATATCAGTAAAAATACAGATATTTTACTACATCTATATACAACCCTATTCTCACACTGAACCCTTCCACTACCAAAAAACACAAATTTACAGGTTCTGCCATAGGCACCCATTGAAATGCCAAAGCACTGCAAATAATGCAATTCTTCAAGCTCTGCATAGGCGACCATTAAAACACCAGCATTGAGGGGTCATTTTTGGGATACAGCTAAATCGATATATGAGATTTCAAGCATATTATAAAACTTATATATTCCAGAATATAGAGTTAATGTAAGTTGATCCCATTCACATAAATGGAGTCGGATATTGCATAACCAATATCTTCATCGTACGTTTCTACAAAAACGATGTTATTGGGAGTCCAAATTTCCACTTCAGCACCCGCTTGTTGCCCCTTTATATTGGTGTCAATGGTGGCGCCCATTCTTGCACTAGCGTCTGGCGCCCACACTGTCTGCTTCCGTTGCCCGAGGGATTGAGTCCTGATCCCTCTTTGAACATTGTACATGTGTACACATCTTAAAGGACACCTGAAGCTAGCGGTATATGGAGGCTTCCATATTTATTTTCTTTTAAACAATACCAGTTGCCGGCTGTCCTACTAATCCTCTGCCTCTAATACTTTTAGCCATAGCCCCTGAACAAGCATGAAGCAGATCAGGTGTTTCTGACCTTGTCAGATCTGACAAGATTAGCTGCATGCTTGTTTCTGGTGTGATTCAGACACTACTGCAGCTTAATAGATCAGCACGGCTGCCAGGCCACTGGTATTGTTTAACAGGAAATAAATATGGTATATTATATATACACGTTACTGAACGCTTTTCATAACTTTGGAAATAAATAAATCGCCTGCCCTTATTAGATTTCCTCACATCAGCTCTGCCATCGAGTCTTTTTGATATGCTTTGCAGCTATAGAAACTGAAAGTAGGAGTAAGCCGGGGTTCCCACAGGAGAAGGTTGTGTTCAGCAAACTGCAATGAATGCGAATAGAAGCTGCTGCACTTTGCACAACACAAGCTCCTACTGAGCGGACAGCAGGTTCTCACACTTTAATTGTGAAGGCGGCATAAAATACTGCAACAGAGGAATAACTACAGTTATAGTTATGGGACTCTGTGTAACAAAACAAAACAAAACAAAAAAAACAAATTAAAAAAAAATGGAAAAAAAAAAATGTATACTCAGGACCAGCACACGTTCAGCACAGGCAAAAACTGCCACTCATAATTTATGAAAAGTAACCTTGTGCTCCAAAAATAGGTGTGTGATGTGCCGATTCAAGAATAACGAGAATGTGGGTGCATCAAAGTACAAACAAAAAATACTATAATCAAATAACAGAACTTTAAGCTATAACACAAAAGTTAATGCACTTTTGTCAGACCAGCTACATTAAAAAAATGTGAAACATTTTTCACATTAGGTGAAACCGATCTTTCTAGGTTATGGTTAATTAAAAAAAAAAAATCCATATATGTATTAAAAAATTCTACATGATACGTTCACATCAACCCTGTGCAGAACTGGCACTAAATCCCACGTATACATCCTATACAGTCACTGTAAACTAGCATTACATTTGGTGTAGTAGGTCATGATGATCGTAGTTGGCACAGTGGTAGGAGGTCACGGCAGTCATTCAGTACAGAGTCTGGATGGCATCTGAGTGACTTATCAAATGTTTGTAACACAATAAACATTAACGTGTCCATTAAAAAAAAAAAGCTACAGCACCCACTGTTGAGGTTATCGGTTGATGGATGAATAACCGGTTTGGGTGGTTGCAGCAAGTGGTCTCTTGGGCTCAGGCTCTCCGGCGGTGGAGTGTGAAGGCTCCAGAATGGGTTCCTGGTCTTCTTGGTCATGCAGGTGAGGGAGGTAGAAGAGATCAGTGATTCCATGAAGATCTGCAGCTTTGTGGAAGGTCTGAAGTACAAGCAGCATGGCCATGAGTCCAAGCAAGAGGTAGACTGTTGAGAAAAAAAGGAGAAATTAACCCCTGGGACAGCATACAGACCAGAGACGAGCAACGGCGAACATTTAAAACCCCTGCAAAAACGCTAAATGTCAGGTGGGTACCACTGGGCACCTGATCCCAGCCCTAAACCGCCAGCGAGGAAAAAAAAAATTTGGGTGCCGGCTTCTCAGTAATTTGTATTACAACAAATGGCGGTGCCCGATTTGTCCAGGAGCCGCATGCACCTCAATTTTCTGATATCAGTAACCAGCCCTCAAGCTGTCTTTAAATACAACAGTTATGAGGAAAACTTCAGCGGTTTTCTGAAGAGATGACCATCTGGGTATGTGTCGCTACCCTCCAACTACCACCCGATCTCCCTCCTCCCCTTTGCCTTAAAACTCCTTGAGCGTTTGGTTCACAAACGCCTGACCCAGTACCTCAATGCCAACTCACTACTAGACCCACTGCAATTTGGATTTCGCCCTGCCCACTCAACCGAAACGGCTCTCACCAAAGTGGTCAATGACCTTGCCTTATCTAAAGTTGAAGGTAAATACTCCATTCTCCTCCTCCTTGACCTTTCAGCAGCTTTTGATCCAGTAGATCATCTCCTACTCCTCCAGTCCCTCCAGTCCATGGGCATTCACGATCTCGCCCTGACCTGGCTTTCAACCTACCTCTCCAACTGCTCCTTCACGACCTCCTTCAATTAGTCCTCATCCGCTCCCAACCACCTCTCAGTGGGAGTCCCCCAAGGCTCGGTCCTTGGCCCTCTACTGTTCTCCCTATACACATCCTCCATTGGCAAGGTTATCTCCTCCATGGGTTTTAACTATCATCTGTATGCAGATGACACCCAAATCTACCTCCACACCCCTGACATATCCACCACTACCATGGACAAGGTCTCCTCCTGCCTATCTGCCAACTCCTCCTGGATGTCCGCTAGGTTCCTGAAACTAAATCTAGACAAAACGGAATTTATGATCTTCCTATCCCGGTCATCCCTGGACCTCCCAGATGTGCAGGTCCCTGTTAACCACACTACCATTCGCCCTACCTCTCAAGCCCGCTGTCTGGGTGTCACCCTGAACTCTGCACTCTCCTTCACTCCCCACGTCCAAAACCTCACAAAGTCCTGCAACTTCCACCTTCGTAACATTCGCCCTTTCCTGACCTCTGCCACCACCAAACTCCTCATCCATGCCCTCATAATTTCCCGCCTCGACTACTGCAATGCCCTTCTGTCTGGTCTCCCTATGACCCGAATAGCCCCACTGCAGTCCATCATGAATGCGGCAGCCAGAATTATCCACTCCTCCCATCGCTCCACCAGGGCGGCTCCCCTCCGTGAATCCCTCCACTGGCTTCCTATCCAGTCCAGAATCAGATTCAAGATATTGTGTCTGACCTACAAATCGTCCACAAAACCTGTCCAACCTAGATTTCTGATCTTACTGAGAGATACACACCAAGCCGCTCACTCCACTCCTCCAATGAACTTCGCCTGATCGTACCCCACATCACCCAGTCCCATTCACGCCTCCAAGACTTCTCAAGAGCCGCTCCAACACTATGGAACTCCCTACCTCCACCGATTAGGGCAGTCCCCTCCTTCAACATCTTCAAGAAGGCTCTCAAAACTTACCTTTTCACTCTGGCCTACCACCCCTCACAATTGCTCTAAACACACAGCTGAACTTTGGTCCCCTACCTCTTGTGTCCCTACCTCTCCCTCTAGATTGTAAGCCTTTGGGCAGGGTCCTCCTCCTTTTGTGTCCTACCTGATCATTCACCTCCATTACTGTGCACCCATGCAATGCATTTGAGTGAACCTAACTTGCCTAATCTCCATGCTCCCCTCCAGTGACTGACTAAGCATTACCTTGTACTCATACTGTGCTGTGTGATCTGGTTTTCTTGTATTCCTGTATTGTCATATTGCTGTATGTCACCCCTAAATATTGTCTGTAACCTAAATTAATGTCCAGAACTGCGTAATATGTTGGCGCTTTATAAATAAATAAATGTGTAAGAAGTGTGTGAATCAAAAAGAGTGTGGGCACGCACATGGAATGCAAAAAAGATCATTTATTTCACCATTAAAAGGGTACAAAAACGGCTACAGTACCATAAGCAGGAGAGGAGTACAAGTCAGTGTAGGGGTCGACAGCTGTTTCACGCCAAATGTATGTGGCGCATCATCAGGACACCTGATGGTCCTGATGATGCGCCACATACATTTGGCGTGAAACAGCTGTCGACCCCTACACTGACTTGTACTCCTCTCCTGCTTATGGTACTATAGCCAATTTTTGTACCCTTTTAATGGTGAAATAAATGATCTTTTTGCATTGGATGTGCGTGCCCACTTTCTCTTTTTGATTCATGTATGGACACCTAATTGGGGCTACAGCACTCCGAAGGCTTTTTGTCACAGTCCTGTGCACTGCATCTTCTGCATATCTCTATGTGTGAGAAGTGTGTGTAGGAAGCCAGCTGGAGGGGGAAGCTGAATGAAAATGCAATGAGCTGTGACATAATATGAGCACCAAAAGAAGAATGAGCAAATCTCTCATCCGGTCATGTGACTGAGCCAATACAACTTTTAAAAGGAAAAATACCAAGTGACTACCAACCAGTGGTTCTTGAGCAGTGTCAGGGGAGCACTGGTGGGTCACAGGTGTTCTAGCTATATATAGTGGCAGTGCATCTTTTGTAGCGGTGTACAAATAGATGTAATACAAACACAACACCAGTTATAGAGTATATACCGATAGAACAGTCAGTAAACACAGCAATACCTAAGATACAAGTAAGAAAGAAGTCCCTGTCTACACATGCTTAAAGTGTACCAGAACTGTAAAATTACAAAGAATTTATACGTACCTGAGGCTTCCTCCAGCCCCATCAGCTCTGATCGCTCCCACGCCTCCGTCCTCTGCTGCCTGCAGCTCCGGAAACCGGTCCCCACACTTCCGTCAGTCGGAGCCAGTCTGGCGTAAGGGAAGTGCGCCCGCAACATATTAAGAGTGCACTTCTTCTGCATAGCTGGCCGCGACTGACAGTCGTGACGGGACCCAGTTCCCGAAGCTGCCGGGCAGCGGAGGACAGCTGCGTGGGAGCGATCGGAGCTGATGGGGCTGGAGGACGCCCCAGGTATGTATACAATCTTTGTCATTTTACAGCTCCGAGTCCCTTTAAAGGGGGTTGCAACACCAACAATGAGAATTTGCCTAATAATTAGTGCCCCAAATATATTATATATGTAACCCTTTCACCCCCGTTTTTCTAAAATAGGTCACAATTTTTTTTTTGTCTTTATCTGTCTGGGTGCCTTTGCCTAACTTTCCAGGACCCCCCCTGCGCGCCGCTATACCCCCCGCAGTGCTAGCGACACAGCGTGTCGCCAGCACAATGTTTACCTATGTGCTGTCTGTTAGCGCCGCTCCCCCGCCTCCTCCGTATCGGCGCTACCTGCCCGCATCCCTTCCCTCCCGCTGATTGGAGGAAAGGGACGCGGGAGGGTAGCGCCGATACGGAGGAGGCGGGGGAGCGGCGCTAACAGCACATAGGTAAACATTGTGCTGGCGACACGCTGTGTGTCGCTAGCACTGCGGAGGGGATAGCGGCACGCAGGGGGGTACTGGAGGCACACCATGGGGCAACGGAGACTGGTGTTAGTGTGCACAACCAGCCTCTGTGCCCCACTAACATAATCAGTGGCGTAGCTAAGGAGCTGTGGGCCCCGATGCAAGTTTTACAATGGGCCCCCCATGCACTCTATACATAGCAATTGAAACGGCGCACTAAAAGCTGCCAATGGCAACTACAATGTCAGAGGTGCAAGAAGGGGATAGGGAACAGTTTGTTAATGATTACCACTATTCAAAGTATATATATATAAATGATTATTATGAGCACAGGACCAATATAGAGCTAATACTGTAGTTGAGGGAGGGCCATTCGGGGCCCCTCTGGCCCAAGGGCCCCGATGCGGTCGCTACCGCTGCACCCCCTATTGCTACGCCCCTGAACATAATTAAATCCCACTTCGGGTTCTCTTTCAAGAACTGTGCAGTGCCAGGTGGATTGTGGGAAGTTTTTTCTTAGCTACAGTATCAAGTTAATCCAAGCATGTAATGAACAGTAAGCGTCATACGTGTAAGATAAAGACACTGGGGGAGATTTATCAACATTACCAACAGATTTTTCTTCTTAATCTGTTCTAACCAGCAGGGAGAACAGTTCTGCATGATAATAAGAACCTTCTTAAATCCTAGGCAATAGTGACAATTTAGAATGAATTTCTAGAGCTGCACTACAGTTAAGAAAAGTGCAAATCCATTCCTAAACTGGCTCAGATTAAGAAGTGCTTGATAGCAGTTCTACAGATGTAGAACTGCAGGCTAGACATGATTCATAGTTCCCAACTGTCCCTTTTTTGGAGGGACAGTCCCTTTTTGGGAGCCCTGTCCTTCTTTCCTCCTCATTTGTCCCTCTTTCAGGACTTTGTTCCTTTTTCTATATAAATATATATATTTCTATACTAAAAATGTGTTCGATTGAATCTAAACTTTATTCCCATCCTTTAAATTGATATATTGCTCATTTTAAAATGTTACTATGAAGGAAAATGAACCAGGATAGAAAGGACCAGTGTGGTTTGACTTATAAAACAACATATTTTTCTTATGAAATCTTTATGGTATGTGTGACTAGGGGGTGTGGTAGGGCATGACCAGGGGTGTGGCATGGGCGTGGCTTAAGTGTCCCTTTTTCTCATCTCAAAAAGTTGGGAGGTATGCATGATTACAGAGTGCAGACTAGACATTATTTGTGAGATTCTTCTCCCCCCTGCTGAATTCCTCCTCAGAGCCTGCTGCTATCAATACAGCAGGTGTGTTGGTTACCTCAGCAACAGCAATTCCCCTCACACATTGCACTGTCTGAGAGACCTTCCTAGCTCCTCCTATTATACAACAGTTTTAGAAGGAATCTGCACTATCTAATGATTTCTTAAGATGCCTGAGACAGTTCTGCACGGATTTCTAAAAACCTACCAATATTTTGTCTCAGACACTTTTGATAAATCTGTCCCACTATGACCAGAAGGAGGCAATTGAATCCCCCTAATCCTTTAAAGAGTTTACAAAGTGATTCGAAGGAGTGTACACGCCTGTGATGGATGTCGCCCATCATTTTTATATGTGCCATCAGTACCCGATCCCCTTGGGTGACATCACAAGGCCAGCCTGTACAGACGTGTCAGCTGTGTAGCTAACAATGCATTATGATGTGGGGGAGAGATGAGGAGTGGCACATGTGTGACATCTCGTGGTGGGCGGGAGAGCGGCAGGATCAAAGTGGCTGGACAGTAAAATGGTTAGGGGCTCTGCCTCGGACATAGGAGACCTGAGTCTAAATCTCAGCTCTTCCTTTTTCAGAAAGCCGGCACCTATTCAGTAAGTCGTTTTTGGACAAGACTCCCTAACACTGCTACTGCCTACTGAGCATGCTCTACTGCCTGCCTCACAAGCGCTTTGAGTCCAACAGGACTCTTGGCAGTCCTTGGCAGTACTCAGTGGTGAAGGCCAAATTCTTTGGCTGTTTGTGGGCTCTGCTGTGCTTTACTGGGTTCTATGGCTCCCCAAGGTTAATTACTGTATTTTAACATTTAATACTGAGTTCATGGTATGTATATAAGGTGGGGTATAATATTGTATTAGCTGGGCCTATTTCTAACATTGAGTCTCGAGCAACTAGTAAGCACACTTATCCGGACACCAGGGCTATGGAGTCTGAGAGTTGGAGCAATTTTGGGTACCTGGAGTCTGAGTTGGTGGTTTCAATAAACCACGAAGCCGGATGATTTTTGAACCAAATCCATAGCCCTGCCGGCAACAGCAGATCCCCGTCGGTGCCGGATAACAGAGACTCTACTGTAGTACTATAATTCTGTAGAGATGGGAACCCTGACTCTTATTTTATTAAAAACTTTACTGCTTTTCTAGGCAACCTTGTCAGGCTTATTTGCCGAATCTGCTTTCAGTCCCCTCCCCTCCATGTTACCATACTTACAGGCCACAGACACTTTGTAGAGCTGTCGGAGCCACTGTTTGTTCTGCTCCCCTGGAACGTAGTCTCCAAGCCCAATGGTGCACAAAGAGATGAAGCAGAAGTAGAAGGCATCCAGGAAACTCCAGGAACTTTCTATATGAGCAAATATAGCGGCAGGTACAAACAGGAACAGAGCCACCACCAGCACACCAAGGACAATGAAGTGAACTCTGGTCACTTTGTTCCGGTCAAATCCTTTGCGGAGCTGGAAGTAACGGATAGGAGTGTAGGTGAAGACGGCCATGAGACGCTGGACGGCAGCACTGAGAACCAGCAAGGTGAAAGGTACGCCAACGAGAGCATAGAAGATGCAGAACGCTTTCCCAGAGTCTGTCAATGGAGTGGTGTATCCATAACCTGAAAAGACATGAGCACACGGTCAGAGCCATAACTACAAACCATACAAATACCTAGGTCCCCTTAAAGTGGATCCGAGATGAACTTTCACACATTGCATAATTGTGTTCCTTACATATAGTTTATAGGGCATTCCTCAAGCCAAATACTTGTTTTGTTTTGTTTTAATACTCTAATTCCCTATAAACTAAACAAGCCACACCCACAGCTTCTCCAGAGTGCCTTGGCGCTTGCAAGGGATTGTGGGATTTCAGTCTGGGCAGGTGAAAAAGGTGTTACTAGCTATAGATTTCAGAGGCAGAGTTTTCACAATCTGAGAGCTGCAGTGCAGATACAGATCAGTTGCCTGTGTAATGGAGGAGATAAGAGTGGAGTTTTCACAGAATATGCAGATTAGCATGCCTAGATACAGATAAGCTTGCCTGTGTGTGTAATTGTGTAATAGTGACAAGCAGAAAACATGTCTGCTTCCATTGTATCACAGGAAAAAATATTAATATACTGTTGAAGCTGTTTGAAGATAGATTTGCTGTGTAAACTATCTAAACTTTAGATAAGATATATAGACAAGTCACTTGTTATATTTAGTTTTTCATCTCGGATCCGCTTTAAAGTGACAATGAAATGAAAAAAAATATATGATATAATGAATTGGTTGTGTAGTACGTATAATTACTAGAACATTAGTAGCAAAGAAAATACTTTCATGTTTTTATTTTCAGTTATATAGTTTTTTTTTTATAACATTGCATCATTCTCTAATATTTGCAATTTACCAATTTACACATTACACTGAGCATTCTAAATGATTCCACAGAGCAGGCCAGTGAACTTTTGAACTTTCCTCTACATCCTCTGCAGAAAAAAAAAAACAGTGACAGACACTTGAGATAATAAGCTTCAGAAGACAAAGCTCTCTGTGACTTTAGGTGGTGGAGAGATCAGTGGCTCTTTTGCATAGATAACAACTGGAGTTTAACTCTTCCTGTACTGGAAACAATATTAGATTTATATCTCTGCTGCTAATGTTTTATTTCTTAGCCGTACTACACCTACAAATCATTATATCATAAGTTTATTTTCACTTCAGATTCCCTCTAAGAAGCTTGATGCCCCTCATTCCCTCCCGATGGATTGAAGTACAAATGATTCATGAGATGCCAATAATTCTGACTTCTATACGAGTTCAAAGCTAAATTCAGCCAATCAAATTCAGCATTTTGGGCCCTGGATACCTTAAGGGTTTGTTGCAACTGCATCATACCTCCCACAACCTCAGATCAATAGGATCTAAAGGTGGCTATACATCGACCATTCAATTTGATAATTATTACCGAATCAATTGAAAATCTGTCCCGCCAAGACCAAGCCCGATCAACTCTACAACCAATTTTGGGGCGAAATTGGTCCCATGCATCAATGGGACATGCTGAAAGATGTCGGGCCGTCATGGTTAACCAGGTGCATGGCAAGTGATAACAGGATGGCTCCGGGTTCCGTCCGCAATCTGCATACACACATCCTACGTGGTTGCTGGCAGGGCTGTGCAGTCGGTCCAAAAATCCACCGATTCCGACTCCTCAGTTTAGGATTCCACCGACTCCTCGACTCAGACTCCTCTAATTTGCATATTACAATTTTTTTGATTAAAAGTATGTAACATGAAATTTGTCTCTTAACTGCCAACGCCTAGGAATTTTACAAGACAACTGAAGTGAGAAGAATATGTAGACTACTATATTTATTCCCTTTAGACTAAAACTAGTCCTTGGTAAGAGTACTTGTAAAAGGTACAAACAGGAACAAAGAACATCTATCAGGCCCTAGGCAATGTAAGTGTGGGTACATGTAAGAATGATGTGCAGGTACTCTGCAGGAGAATGAGGAGATTCTTCCTCTATTACACATTCTTCATGCACAATCTGAACCAGGTTTATGGGTGATAGACAACACCTCTGTGTTCAATGTGCACTACATTCTCAGTGGATTCCCTGCAGCTCTGTGGGGAGTGCATATGTAGAGTATAGTACTAGTGTGTAACAAAGTAAACCTGAGGCAGATGAAATTAAAGTTTTATACATACCTGGGGCTTCTTCTATCCCCTTTCAGGCTAATCAGTCCAGGTACTTGAGCCAGTCTGGCATAGTGCGCATGCACACACTCCGCCGCCGGGAGCGTACTACACCTGCGCAGCACTATTACGCAGGTGCAGAACGCTCCTGGCTGTAGGAGCGGCACGTGGCTGGACTGTGCTGACTGGCTGAATTACCAGGACTCATAGCAGAAGATCCAGGTGGTGGAGGACAGCGAGGGACCATTTAATGCGTAGTCACCAAACCAAATTATAACATATCAAATTATTTTATTTCATGAGCAAAGAGAGTGCATACATTTGCATAAATCAGCATCAACGCAGAATTATTTACATCTCATTGACCATCTCTATTAGTGACACGGCTACACATCAGGCTTTATTCTTACAGTATAGATGTTATTTAGTGTATATAAGATTCCGGTGTACACATCATATATACAGTCACAATCAGAGGTGTATATCGGACTTTAAAATTACGAGGACTGCTTTATTGAAGCAGCACAAGTAACTAATTTTGATTGGTTTATTTCATTTTTGTGGACTAAGCACAGCTGTTACTGTATATATACACATTTTTAATGACTATTATGTGAGAAATAGAACATTTTATCATATTTTCTATTTTAATTACAGTTACAAATTCTGTGCATTTTTTCCCGACTCCGACTCCAGGCACCCAAAATTGCTCAGACTCCGACTCCACAGCCCTGGTTGCTGGAGTAATGTAGACGCATGTGTGATGTCACACTTGTGCCCATGTATACAGCAGCAACCACGTGGGGCGCGTGTATGTGGTTTGCGTACTGAGCCCGGAGCCAGCAGCAGACACGGACAGGTAAAGTATAGATAGAGCGCCAGGGGAGGACATTTGACATTAGGGGGAACAGCGTCGAGCTAGTGAGGCGGCGTATGTGCGGTCACAAGGCAGATTCCCGATCGACTTCAGCATGAAATTGATCGAGAATCGGCCAGCGCTGTATGATTTCTCTCTCTAATCAGATTCAATCAGTGAGATTTGTCTCTTGGCCAAATCTGCCCATCATCGCTAGATTTATGACTACCTTAATAATTTGGTCGCTCCCAGAGTCCACCTCAAAACCTTTGGAGCAAGAAGATTGTTATGCTACCCCTACACCGTGGAACTCCCTGCCACACCCAATCAGGACATCGTACTACAAATGAGCAATAAATAGACACAGATTCATATCTGCAGAGCAGTAAATCAATAATATAAATTCATAGAAGAAAGAGCCCTCAACGAAATGATTCTGACTAGTAAACTAAATAAATAAATTCAAAGATATGTTTATCTTCAAGTTATATAAATTTTATTAAACAACTAAATCACATAATTAAAAACATTAAAAAAGCATAAAACCCCCCATGATCCTACAATAAGCGGATCACTGGATATACATATACATAATGTGTACAGTACAAAGAATATACTAGCAACTGGCCAGCAGTGAGCAAAGGTGCAATAGTGAATAGGTTACTCAGAACCTCCAAACAGTTCACAACCAATAAAATAAAGCAAAATGAGGGTTGCAAAAAATGTGCATAATAGGAGGGATTGTGGGCTGCACCCCACACCCAGAAAAAACGGGATATGTGGCGCAGCCCACACCCCACCACCAGTGCCCACACCACAGTACAATGGATAATAGATAAATAGATATTAATATAACAGTGCATAAACATATACAATAATAAAGGTGCAAAGTGTAAGAGCTCCCAGTCTGCCAAAATGCTTACTTAATGGATGAAGTAGTCCAGTGTGGGGGATGCCGCCCTACGTGCTCGCAGACTCCCATCTGCTTCAGTCGAGGCCCTTAGCAATGACCACGCACTGTTGCTAGCTTAGTACCAGTATAATCACAGAGTAACAGCTTTCACTGTAGGTATTGGAGGTGCAGAGATAGATTAAGATGAAATTGGGGCAAGGTAGCAGCTTTGGCTCCTCCTTATGGTTCTAAGATGGGAGAAGGGTCAGAGAAAGTGGCAGAAGGGTCAGAGAAAGTGGCAGTTAGGCATCCTGACACCTGCCAAGGTTGCCTTGTGGAGGTGACATGCTTGTATCCTAAAATGGGAATCAACCCAAGTAGGCAAGGTTTTCAGAAGCTGTAGGATGGAGGGAAAGCAGGGGTTGTGAGGTTTAGTTGACCTCACAGAAGTCACTATGGCTACAGTTATGTCCCTGTACGCAGTGAATAGGTTCAGGATCCTAGTTTCAAATTTGAGCTACTAGTCAGTATAGTATTAGAATATGACGGATGTAAAATAGACATTTCCTGGTTTACCAGTACAGCATGATGCCGGTTTTCTGCATTAGGAAGCGCTGCTGGTTAAAGCACAATTTGTGGCCCAATTAAAAGATACATCCAGTGGGTAAACCGTAAACTGCATCACACTGCCTCTTTGTTGGTAACAAGTTATAAGCAATTTACATTATTATTATTACTACTATAATCTTCTTTGATCTCCATGCTGGGCTGATGCAGCATCTCTGAGGTCAGTGCGTGTGGTGTTAGTGATATAAGGTACACCACGGCCTTCAGATGAGAATTGTTGCTGTGCACTTTTCTCATTTGCACTGGCCTTTAGTCTGAAAACTATTTTGTAACTTAATGAGGGGAAAGGTCAGTTTCCTCCACTAGTGGGGATGATGGCAAGGGCTGCTGGTTGTCACTGTCATCATACTACTCTGATTAGTCAGCAAGCACTGGGGAAGATCATGTGATTGGCCGATCCGTTTCCTCACACAGGCACAAGCTGAACTGTAAAGCTGTAACTGACTATACAGCCACAAATATGGGTGTGTAATAACCAGACTCTCTGCTCTGAAACTGATCCAACAAGGAAGTTTACCAGCCTGTCATTGTTATAATGACTTAATCGCATTTTCTTTACTATTCAGGTCCTGTCAGGCTGGAAAGACTGCATCAAGAGTGTCTTGTTGAGATGGTTAATGAGACAGGAATAATTCTATGCTGGATGAAATCTAATGCAAAACTGTACGCAAGTTGGGAATCGACATACAGACGATTTTTGTTGGTTCAGTTTAAAGATGCATGAAATTTGCATGCAAGTCAAAAGGATTGGTATCTCATTGCCCATCTGTACCTGTTGAACAACTTCGGCTCAATGTTTTTTCTTAAAGTTGAATGCACCATGTGTGTTTTTAGAGAGAAGAACCTGTCTAATTCCCTCTCATCTTAAAGTAATCACAAGTGTAATTTGATCTCTCAGCTGTGTCAGCATAGAAATTCGGCAAACACAGCTAATTTGTAAACACAGGATGTTAACCCTTCTGCATTGTCTACTTCCTGCTTTCATATACGCAGACGATTTATTGCAGGAGTTTCGTAAAATACAAGGGCTCCATTCACACTCAGGAGCTTTGCACCCACAATTCACGCTTTGTTGATCGCTGGCGATTAGCAAAGCGCTGCTGCACAAGCATTGCACAAGCAATCTTATGGGATTACTATCACTGCAGCGAATGTGGTGCATTTGCCATTATCGTCAATTGCAAGCAGCTAGGAAAATGCATACTGGGAAAATGCATGCAGCATTTTCCCAGCAATTGCATCGCAATTCTCATCCACTAAAAGTAATGCAAAATTGTGATCACAGTCGCTAAGAGATTGTGATTTGCGTTTACAAGTGTAAATGAGCCATAACAAAGAAATGTTTTTCTTTAAGGATTATAATACTTTTGCTTATATTTTACAACAGAGAGGACGTTCTGAGTTCAGGTAAAGTTAAAATTATCATATAGTATTTTTTAGTGTGATACAGAGATGGCCGCAGCAGAGCCCACAAGGATTTGTGGGAGACCTGGAGGTGCTACGCTGTCCTTAGAATAAAGGGTGCTGCTTCCTCTGGTGTCTCCGTGGGAGCTGCAGAAGTCATGAGAATGCTCCAGCGTTACTCACACAGCATCACAGGGGAATAACTGATCCGGGAGAAACAGCTTCCCTATTACAGAAGGTACTTTTCTAAAAGTCAGTCAGGAATTTATTGCTTACTTGTAATAAACTTTAATTAGGTTTTTTGTTTACCACATACACATGTGATTTTACAGTTGAATTACTTTTATATTTTAAAGCCGTCCCGAAGTCAGCCCCCAACCCCCCCCCCCCCCCCCAAAAAAAAAGGTCCTTCTCCAGCCCACGGATCCAGCGTTTGGTCCCTCCAGATCTACTGCCTGAGAACTCTGCCCTGGATGGTGCATTCACCCTTGGCATGTTTGAGTATGGTCCACAAATGTCTAGTAGAATGAAGCTTCTCATGCATAGCTTTTTCCCTCCATGCACAAGTGCTTATTTCTACTGGGCCTGCACAGACTGTACTCCTGCATGCCCAGTATGGGTGCCCTCTTTCACAGCCACGATCAGAAGAAGCATGTGAATGATAAAGCGGTATTGTCACCATAAAAAACTAATTTCAACAGCAACTGGTCTGAGTGTATTAAGTGATAAAGATGCTAATCCTGCATTCAAAACTTTCAAAACTTTTTCTGCTGTTATGATTTTGAGTTATCACATATTTTAGGAGAAATGGTCCTTTAGTAGTCAGTGCCAAACAGTTGCATGCTGGGGGTTCTTTTTATCTATAATATATTCCTCTTCTTCCCATTATTTCCCTGCTAGCTGACTAGCTGAAACCTGATCCCCTGCTCACTTTTGTTTACAAGTAAGGCAGAGTTGAGTTAAGGGAAGAATGACATCACTAAGATATAAAGAAAAAAACTAAGGGGCGCTGTATATTTAAAAATTGTGTATATGTCTCAAGAAAAGAGAGATACAAATTACTTCCCGCTGTTACCTCACACTGTGGGAGTACCTCCTACCCCATACAAAGGATCTGTGATTTCAAAAGTTCTGGTGTGAGGTCTGACCTTGTGGAAAGGACTCTATCCTGACACAGATGTGATATTGCCACGGGCATTATACGAGAGGACAAGGTTCCTATGCATGTGAAAATCTTTTTTTAGTACTTTTTACTGGAACGAGTTTTATTGCTTTTTATATTTTGGAGAGTGTAATTATTCTCATGTATATACATATATACATTTTTTAGGATTTTTACCTACTTTTTCACATTTTTTCCCCGAAGGGTCACCAGAGGGCTTGGCATGAATATGGATGTGACTGAATGAATGTATGGTGGATTGCTATTTATCCCTTTCTTGGTATGCGTTCTTGACCGTGTGGAAACGTAGATATTAGTAGATATATGTGGTTGTATGTACGTGCATATATATCTGTATCTTTTTAATTTTGGTTCTAATTAAGAACAAAATAAAGCAAAATAAAAAGAAGGAAACTTTTTAATCCTAAATCTTGCGCTCCTCTATTTTTTGTATTAAGAATGACATCACTATTTAGCCTCAGCTGTGGGCAAAAGACATGGCCCCCACCAGAAACAGAATTCTCTTAATTTACTATATAACATTCACTGAAATCAAAACGTGGACAGTGCAATACACGTGTTATGTAAGTAGATCAAGTATTTATCTACCTATATATGTGGGGGTTTTTTTCCCCTGGCATAGTATGGCTAATCCTCCTGCCATATGAAGCATGATGCCTCACAGAGGTTAAAATATAAACAAGGGAAACAGTACCTGGCTGATAAAACAGGACTGTGATAACAATATAGCACATTTCAAAGTAAAACCGTCACAATGCGCTGCTTACCTTCCTTACTAAAATTGATAAATTCTGTTTTGTGTTTTTTTCCTCCTTTTTGTTTCGCGGTGTGTAAAGAATGCTTTGCTTCAAGCACTGATTTACCATCTATGAAAATGCTTTGCTTGAAGCGCTGTCACTGCCATCTCTGCAGAATTGTTCAGCTTCAGCACTGCATAAGCAGATGACCTTTTACAACCTGAGCAGACAGGTGTGTGTTTCTATGTATATTCTCAAATATGAGCGGAATGCATCAAAACAGAGAAGACAGAAACACTTGGAGTTGGGGTCAGAGCAATTTTGGGTACCTGGAGTTGGAGATGGAGTCGGATGATTTTTGTACTGACTCCACAGCCCTGGGAATCTCACATATGTGATTGTTGCTTTTTTTAAAGCGGACCTGAACTCAGAAATTCCTCTCTGCTCTAAACGATAAGCAATAACCTTTAAAGAAAACATTTCTTTGTTACAGCTGATACAAATTCTGCAATAAATCTGCAGTTTCTACTTCCTGCTTTCACAGAACCAGACATACGGTTAACAACCTGTGCTTACAAATTAGCTTCTCTGCCGAGGCAGCCAGCTGACACATCAGAGATCGCATTACAGTTGGTGATTAGTCACAAACAATGGGGAATGAGACAGACTAAACTCTCTAAATACATACAGGGTGCATTTCTCTGCATTTTCCTTCTGTCCTGTGCAAGAGTTCAAGTCCACTTTAAAGGAAACTGGTCATCTTCGAAACAATTCAGCTGTTCAGGTTTCTTGTTAAATTTTCTTCTAATCATACTGATCTAATAATATATATAATCCTAAATATTTAGGCAGTGACATGGGGAATCACATGGAAAATGCACTTTACTGTGGTCGCTACCATATCATGTAACTCAATTAGATTATATTAACTGCCATAATAGGTTCCCTTATGTTGTAATATACGTCAGTGCTGTTCCCTTGTGCTGGGTACATATAATGTAATTCCCGTCCGGTTTAAAGGTTCAAACCGATTATTTACAACATATTGGACATGTCTGATCGGCTCCCGATTAATAATGGAATTGATTTTGGAATGTTATCATTGGAATATCGATCCTGTTATTGATTGGCAGCAGTTTGGACATGTACACATGTGGCAACTCTGACAGGAACCCATTGATCTGATAGGAAATGGCATTGTTTGAACAGAGCATTAAGGGGCCCATACACTCAGCCGATTTTCTGGCCGAGCCGATCGATCCCAATCGATCGACTGCAAATCGGTTGGCCAATCGACCGATCGATGGCCGATTTCGATCGATTTCGATGGATTTCCATCGAACTGGCAGGGTGGAAACTTTAGGTCGCTTATCAGTTTGCATTGGCCTTAATGGAAATCTGATGGCAAAAAAATGCCATCAGATCGAATTTCAATAGATTTCAAACTGAAATCTATTGGAATTCTATCCTGGTACAAAATGTTCTAAAAACGCATCAGATAGATCATCAGATGCATTTCTTATCTATCTGCTGCCAATCTGACGAGTGTATGGGCACCTTTAGGCTACATACACACTTTAGATAAAAGTCTTTGGAAAATGAAAGATCACAGACCAATCTCATCCCCTTCCATGTAGTATGAGAGCCATACTCTACACAGTCTATTCTATAGAGCTGAACACCCCATCAGATAAAAATCTTTGCAAGATGCTGCACACAAAGATGCTGTACACATTCAAAAGATCAGTATCTGCAAAAGATCCGTTCCTGCAAAATGCATTCATAGTCTATGAGATCTGCAGATCCTCATACACACCTTGTTTAACAGACATTCATAGCGTCAAAATGCTGCAGGTAACACATTTTGCGATTGACGGTAATTACCTGCAATCGGCACCAATTGCGGCAGTGAGATCACTGCCATAGGGTTAGAATAGCACTAGCGCTTTAAAAAGTGCTATCGCTTTGGCGATTAGCGGGAATCGCCCGCTAATCGCCTTAGTGAGAACGGGCCCTTAAAGTATACCTGAGACGATGGGAAGTAAAACTTATATATACGTGGGGCTTCCTCCAGCCCCCTCACTGTTGTCCAAAGCCTCCCGGATCCTCCAGTTGCAGCCGAGTTCTCCGTGGCCAGTTGGGCGTACTGCACATGCGTGGCACAGAACGCTCCAAGACGCGGGAGTGAGATGGGAAGCGCGCTTGGCTGCTGGCTGAAGATAAAGGGGTTCTATCTGCTCTAATTATCAATATGAGTAGCTTGAAATTGCTGCTTATTCTTGTTTAATTAGCGCACAAATCAATTATAAAACTGGGTCATCACGCTGCATTAAATCCATGACACCATGCCAAATAGATTAGTGTGCACATTCAAAGCGAAAAGAAAGAAAAGAAAAAGTCAATATACAATCAGGTTAAGTAGATAAGGGCAGTGGATACTGGCCTTTGTTCTAAGTCATGATTATCATGCTGTCAAAACCTGCAGCAGGCAGGGGCATTTATGTGCAGGCCCCCCACACAAATACCCCGGCAACGCTGATGGGTAGAAAACAGTCCTGACCAAGCGGTAATGTTGGTCAATTTCTGCTAGAAATGATCGAATCTGCTGAGGAATGTCTCAGTGTATGAACACCTTCACCGACGTTCTGCAGTCATGTGACAAGCGCTGCGGGGAGAGAAGAGGTAATCCTGACAGATGCAAGTTCTAATACACAGAAAGAATACCTTGCATGGCAGATAAAAACAAACGGGCCTGGGTGTTCCTCATAGACTCTGATGAATCTAATGTTTTACATTTAAAAAAAAAAAATGTCTAAAAGTGTATGGCCACCATAAGACTATCGCTCAGCTGTTGCATTGATGGGAAATATTCCTGTAATATCTGTGAAGCCTTTTATGTACATATATCAAGGGAGGATTTGTGTTTGCTAAGGCCTAGGTCCTCCTATCTACATCTACCACCCAGTCAGCACACAGCTTCCAAATGAAATTCATTAAAAAAAAAAAATAGATTTTTTTTTTGGGGGGGGGGGGGGGGGGGGGGGAATTCATAAATTGCCAGGAAGTGTCACTTTAACTGAAGTTCCCATATGACAGCCTGGAATTCCCCTTTGTGTAAGAGGAGAGCAGCACAAGCAGCGCTGCGTCGGGCCGTGGAAACACCGTGTGGATACATAGCGACTCCCACCAGCTACAAACACCACAGCTATGAAAGCATGAGAGCAAACCTGCAGAACCACTCTGTGGGCGAGGGCGAGTTTGTACAGCTATTGAAGCAGGAACAGGAAAGAGGAGAGAGGCACAGGGGGATAGATGGGACAGTCTCAGGAGATAGTCTAACCAGTCTATGCTGCACCCTGCAATATATACGAAAATGAATAGACTGCAAACAATCAGAATAATAAAAAATACCGTACATTTATTAAAGATTACTTATTTGTAGCAAATGATAAGTTATAGTAGAACTACCACCAAGTCCAAAGTGTTGTATGCTGGGCAAACCCCTCCCTACCCCCTGCAGCACTCACAAGCTCAATTCCATCACAATGGTAAAGATGGTCATCTTAGGGTGACCCTCACAAATAAAGGTATGAAGTAGCTGGCAGCGACCAAATATTACAAAAAGGTCGCAGTGAATTAAGCATAGCTACAAAAATATCACATACCAGGGTCATCAATAGAGGGGCTATGTTACGGCTATTTATGCCGGACCACCTCACATGCTGTTCTATGGGAAGTATAAGTACCAATATGATTGCAGTACTCGGATTTTAATGGTGTGGGTTGTGTAAGATGGCCATTTTTGCAATTTTTCTATTGATGACCCTGGTATGTGATATTTTTGTAGCTGTGCTTAATTCACTGCAACCTTTTTGTAATATTTGGTCGCTGCCAGCTACTTCATACCTTTATTAGTGAGGGTCACTCTAAGATGACCATCTTTACCATTGTGATGGAATTGAGCTTGTGAGTGCTGCAGGGATGGGGGGGTTGGATGGAAGAGGTTTGCCCAGCATACAGCACTTTGGATTTGGTGGTAGTTTTACTATAACTTATAATTTGCTACTAATAAGTAATCTTTATAATTTGCTATAAATAAGTAATCTTTTTTACATTTGTTTTGATTGTTTGCAGTCAATTTTCTTTTCTATTGCAGGGTGCAGCATAGACTGGTTAGAGCTTCTTGTGCTACTTTTTTTCTGTTGACTATATTACCAGTGCTAGCACCTGCACATAGACGTGCAATAGATATATATTATGGTTTTTTCCTTTTTCTTTTTGATTAAGCTCTCAGGAGATAGTCACCTGTTTCCTGTACTGACTTAAAGAGGAACTCCAGTGAAAATAATGTAATAAAAAAAGTGCTTCATTTTTACAATAATTATGTTTACCCATTGTTTGCCCATTATAAATGCTTTTAAATCCCTGATTTACATTCTGACATTGATCACATGGTGACATTTTTACTGCTGGCAGGTGATATAGCTGCTGCTTGATGTTTTGGCAATTGGAAACAGCTGTAAACAGCTATTTTCCACAATGCAACCAGGTTCACAGACAGGAAACTGCCAGGAGTACCATGGTCCTCAGAGTTTCTAGTGGGAGGGGTTTCACCACAATATCAGCCATACAGCGCCCCCTAATGATCCGTTTGTGAAAAGGAATAGATTTCTCATGTAAAAGGGGGCATCAGCTACTGATTAGGATAAAGTTCAATTCTTGGTCACGATTTCTCTTTAACCTGCTGAGCGGTCTGGACGAGCTCAGCTCGTCCAGTACCGCCGGAGCCTGCCGTTCAGGCCCTGCTGGGCCGATTTGGCTCAAATAAAAAGCAGCACACGCAGCCGGCACTTTGCCAGCCACGTGTGCTACCTGATCGTCGCTGCAGCGCGGCGATCCGCCGCATGCAGCAGCGAAAGAGGGTCCCCCCAGCCGCCTGAGCCCAGCGTAGCCGGAACAAAAAGTTCCGGCCAGCGCTAAGGGCTGGATCAGAGGCGGCTGACGTCAGGACGTCGGCTGACGTCCATGACGTCACTCCGCTCGTCGCCATGGCGACGAGGTAAGCGAAACACGGAAGGCCGGTCATTGCGGCCTTCCGTGTTACTTCTGGCCGCCGAAGGCGATCAGAAGAACGCATCCGGAGCACCCTCTAGTGGGCTTTCATGCAGCCAGCCAACTTTCAGTTGGCTGCATGAAATAGTTTTTTTTTATTAAAAAAAAAAAACCCTCCCGCAGCCTCCCTGGCGATCTTAATAGAACGCCAGGGAGGTTAATAAAGCTGTTAACACCTTACAATGTGTTTCATTACATTACTTTTAGCTTTCTTTGTACAGCTCAGTTATTATAACTTCACTGAGTTGTACAATTAAGCTGACAGATCATTGCGTTCCAATGGTTCTGGAGGTGTGATGCAGTGATGCATTGAGGGAGACCTCATATACTCACTCCAACCTGAATAGACGCAAATACCTTCTGTTTTAAGAAAGCAAATGTCTATCTTGCACAGCCTTCTATTAAGAGAACTTTTTGGTCCATTTTAGCCCCTTACACATTCCTGGGAGTTCTGGTTCACTATGAGCTGGCTGGGTAATCTGTTACTCTGTCCACAATCATACCATGATCTTATTTCTGGTAGCCGCTTATTATGAGTAATACTTACACGTGGAAAAAAAAAGAAAAAAAAAAAAGGGGGGCGGGTCATGCAAATTCTGCCAAGACACTATCTGCATGGACTTTGCATGTGCAACCTAAATGGGGTTGCGTCACGGCAAGTGAACTGAATTGTCCAGTGTACTCCGTGTGGGGAAATATTTTGTTTTGGTAACTAGAGGGATCCTGAAAGGTGGCAAATAAACAACAAACCAACCTGGGCTTACCTGGGGCTTTCTCCAGCCCACCATAGCCCGCGAGGCTCCCCAGCATCTGCACCATCACACCGGTCACCGTAAAAGGCAAGCGCGGTTCTCTGAAGACTGAACCGCGCATGCACAGGACTCTTACAGCAACCGGTGTGATAACACGACAGGGCACACACGCGCAGCTTCAACTGAAGTCACCGCATTACCGGAGCCGTCAGTGGGACCGCAGGAGGATGCTGGGGGACTTTGCGGGCTACAGGGGGCTGGAGGAAGCCCCAGTTAAGTTCAGTTTTCTTTATTTTTGCCTCCCTTTCTATATATCTCTATGACTAACTAGAGGTGACCATACACTTATAGATGGCCACCAGATTCGACCATCAGTTAGATACCTCTCAGATCAAATCTGACAGGGATCTGTCTATTCTGTGCCACACACTGGGAACAGATCTGTAACAGATTTCAGTATAATATATATATATATATATATATATATATATATATATATATATATATATATATATATATATATTATATATTATATATATATACACACACCTACCTAACGAACCGCAGATCAATCCAGTGCAACACATTGGACCCCCGATCTGCTGCTGCTCTCAACCCACTATCGATTGAACAATACCTTCCATCCAGAGTGATTGATTGGATTGACCGATCGATTTGGCCAGATATCAACAGGGAAAAACCATAAGTGTATAGCCACTTTAAGATATGCATGGACTGTGGCATATAATGCAAGCAAAGATCGAAAGATGAAATTGTCATAAACACACACAACAGTTAAAAAAGCATGCAGTTGTAATAAGCCCCCAAAACACACATAGCTTCTGTATGTAAGTGTGCTGTCCATACCAGGGCTGTGGAGTCAGTACAAAAATCATCCAACTCCTAGTACTCCAGAAACCACCAACTCTGACTCAGACTCCAGGTACCCAAAATTGCTTTGACTCCAACCCCACAGCCCTAGCAGGGCTATGGAGTAGGTATAAAAATCATCTGACTACTCAGATTATAACACCACAGACTCCAGGTACCCAGAAATTGCTCCGTCTCCTCGACTTACTCCACAGCCCTGGCCCATACTAGGGCAGACTGCCTTAAAGTAGTACACAAGGAAAGATAAATCCCAGACATAGACTTTAAAGAGACACTGAAGCGAAAAAAATATATGATATAGTGAATTGGTTGTGTACTATGAATAATTACTAGAAGATTAGCAGCAAAGAAAATAGTCTCATACTTTTATTTTCAGGTATATAGTGTTTTTTCTAACATTGCATCATTCTATATTATGTGCAGATTACACAACACTCAGCATTCAAAATGAGTCTTTCAGAGCAGTCTGTGAAGTAATGACCTCTCCTCTAGCAGAGGAAAAGTAAATAGTCCAGGAACAGTTGAGATAATAAAAGTCAGATAACAGCCCTCTTCACGACTAAAGGTGCCCATACACTCGTCAGATTGGCAGAAGATAGATAAGAAATGCATCTGATGATCTCCAATAGATTTCAGTTTGAAATCTATTGAAATTTGATCTGATGGCATTTTTTTGCCATCAGATTTCCATTAATGCCAATGCAAACTGATAAGCAATCTCATCAGATCGACCTAAATTTTCCATCTAGCCAGTTCGATGGAAATCGATCGAAATCGGCCATCGATCGGTCGATTGGCCAACCGATTTGCAAACGATCAATCGATCGATTGATCCGGATCGATCGGTCGGCCAGAAAATCGGCTGAGTGTATGGGCCCCTTTACTTAGTCGGAGAGCTTAATGGCTTGTTTGCATAGAGATAACAACTGGAGTTTCTCAACTCTTCCTGTACTGGAAACAATTACACTGATGTATCTGATCTTAATGTTTTATTTCTTAGCTGTGCTACACATACAAATCATAATATTTTTTTTTTCGCTTCAGTGTCTCTTTAAAGCAAACCTAAACTAAAGCTATTTCTTGAGCTCAATTTTGGGAGGGGGGCAGCAGAGATACGGAGCAGCCACAGAATGACGGCAAGGGACCAGGAGGACTTTAGGGGGCTGGGAGAAGTCCTAGGTACAGTGTCGGATTGGGAGGTGGAAAAGCTGAGGAAATCCACCTGCTGGCCAAGCAGCAGAAACCCTGTGTTACCACTCCCAATAGAAACCTGCAGCAAGTCTTCACTGTGAGCAGCAACACGATTACTGCTGCTTGGCCAGCAAGTGGATTTCCTCAGCTTTTCCAGCTCCCAGTCAGACAATGCCTAGGTAAGTAACTGGCCACTTCCTTTAGCATGGAGCCTATGCCCTGAGGAAGACCCAAAAAGCTAGCCATGCCCAATAAAAAGCTGAACTAGTAGGGCGAATGCAGGAGCTACTTTGGAATCCTCTTGTTCCTCATGACTTTGCTTACATTGGCTTTCTGATTATAGGTATAAGTGACTGATCTGAGTGTCGGGACGCCAATAGATCTGGATTAAAATCCTATTTTCCCCACATCACAATTACAAGAGTTGCAATGGGCCCAATTTCTCCATTACGACTCTGCAATGCTCAGAAGCAGCATCTGAGTGCCTCTTCAAATCTGATGCTTAGAAGCAGCATCTGAGTGCCTCTTCACATCCGACTCCCACCCACATCTTACTTTCCACACGTAGCCGGCTGGCTGAACCCCTAACCCCGCTCAGCGAGTGATCTTTAGACTGAATTACATCCATTATACTCTTGCCTTTAATCTTCTTTGTCCTTTAATCCTCACTGGCTCATTAAGCATGGTAACACCGGCTTCTCTGTCTAATGCTGCGCACTCTGCAGAGAGTAGGAGAAGGGCCAGGTATGTGGAAAAATAAAGTACCGGTACACAGAATACACACAAAGCATTGTCTTCCATATGTGATCTGCACAAAATGTCTACTGCAAATGTATGTTATCTGTGCATCATTTACCCCGACACAGCCAGCCCATCCGCTTCCTCCCCTGTATGTAAGGTACACCTTATACAATAGGGCACACATCCAGCGCACATAGAATAAAAGGGCGCTGTAGGATTCCATTGCACATCGCAGCGTTTAAAGGGAACCAGAGACTAAGCACCCTCGTGTATTTTACTATGTATATCAGTGGGAACATTAGAGAAAACACCTACCCTGCTTTCTGTTTCATTCTGCTCTGCACAGCTTGCTTCTAATCAGCCCTGATAAAATCCCTGACTGAGCATTCAGTCAGCCTTTGCTATAATGACTCAGCTATAATGATTCCTGAGCAGAGCCAGCAGGGGGCAGGCTTGGACTTGAAAAGCAATGAGAGAAGACAGACTCAGCTATAATGATTCCTGAGCAAAGCCAGACTGAATGCTCAGTTGGGGATTTTATCAGGGCTGCTAAGAAACAAGCTGTGCAGTGCAGAATGAAACAGAAAGCATGGTAGGTGTTTTCTCTAATGTTCCCAGTGATATATATATATATGGTAAAATACATGAGGGTGCTTGGTCTCTGATTCCCTTTAAATCCCTGAAGCCTGTTTGCAAGGACAGACTGCTTATTAGTCAGCACTTCCAGACCCAGTGTCCCTGGACACACTTCCTTATATGTGCTGGGTAATGCTTGTCGACACACCTGTGCATGTGGGAATGCATTTCCTCTTGCAGGGTTGCTACTGTACACACGCCTGATTATAGTGTGAGGCAGTTGTTATTGGCTAATAAAGCGTGCATACGTGGCTTAATATGTTCTATCATCAGAGACTTTGCCACAGGGTTTTGGGTTAGGCCCGGTTTACACTGGAACTAAAAACGCTCCGGTGACAGAGCTTCATGAATGCAATCAGATGCAAGGTTAACCTATGAACCTATGGATTCATTTACATTGGTCCGTTGAACGGACGGGCGCAAGTTTGGTGCTGCAGTGATTTTTCAGAACAGCGGAGACCAGTGGAACAGAAATGGAGGCTGAAGCACTGCATGGGAGGCAACCAGAAACGGATCCTACAAACACAGAGACTATAGAACAGACTGTTCTAGCCAGCAAAAATCTACTTTGAAGTTGGAAATCTGTGGAGGTGGGGAAGGGGGGGGGGCTGTGGTACATACATGGAAGCGGATTGGAGACAGATCCGTTTCATGGTTCCGATGACATGAAAATGCCAGTGTGAACCGGCCCTTAGAGGGTGGCTGGGACATGGATGGAGAACAGTTTTTTGTTAGATTGGAATTGATTATGTAAAAGGGTTTACTTTAATGGGGTCACACTACACAACCCCTTGTATGGTAATATCAGTACTTTCTATGTACATCTACCACTCCACACCTGTAGCTGGCTTTATGATGTGTACAGATGGGATCTGCTCTCGTCACGCAGCTTGTGTGTCAGACAACACGCCGATGGACTTTCACCCTGTTCTATTATGCACAGTACACTTCACACAGCAGCAGCCGAAACACACAAGTTGTATCCGCTCTATAAAGCCTGCCTGGAGGACATGAATGTTTGTAAAGCTGCAAGTGGGCAGAGTAGCAGTCTGTGATCACTCCCTGTCCTCTGCAAGGTGAGACAGTACCTCAAAGACAGTGTGCGCTGCTATACTGCATACTGGCAGTTCCTGGACTACAGCTAATAACGAATAAGCTGCAAGTGGAATTGCACACACTGCATGTCACCTGATATAAAGCATTACTTGCTCGCACTTTTCTCCGTCTTGTCTTTAGAACTTCCGTCAGCTCTACTAGAAAAGCAACAGCAAAATAACCTTTAAAGAAAAACCATTTCTTTGTTACAGCTGATACATATCCTGCAATAAATCTGCAGTGTGTCTACTCCCTGCTTTCATGGAAGCAGAGATAGGGTTAACATCCTGTATGGAGATCACATGGCTTTATAATAAGCTGCGCTGACCCTAAAGCTGGGTTGCCATGACGCAAGATGTTTACAGTATAACCCGCTAGCTGACCTGCTGGTAGCAGCTAGCCAAGAAATACAGCTGTATTCAACCAGGGAGGCGCCCAGAATTCTGGGTATAATTCCGGCCAGCAACAATCTTCCCAGTGTGACAGTAATCCCAGATGCAGCCCAGCTGAGTCACACCGCATAATAGCACTACAACATTAAAAAAAGATGCCTACGATTTCTCATGCCTCAGATCAACTAATCGAATGCAATCTTCCACTGTCAGAGACAGATTGGAACACTGTTTCCTCTATCCACGGAGAGCGACGTTTTATTCCTGAGTGGGGACAGGCTTGTTCTCCCCACCTGCTTGGACAGTGGTTGCTTTCGAGGCAACCCTGGTTTGTGAGTATAATACTTACTTTTTTCATACTTTCTATATTTTGCCAGTACATACTACACTATATTGGGCTCTCGGTCTTTATCGTTTCAGATTGGAACATGAGGACAGGCTGGCAATAGGAAAATATGGTAGAACATTTCCAGGTGCATTTAGTGCCAAGAATGCAGATACCCACTGAGCCCGGCAAGTGATAGTATAAGGACAGGGTTCACACATTTCAGAGACTGTGAACATTTTCGCATGCTAATTTTCTGGACACTGTTTGGTTGAGCTTTTTCATTCTTTCAGAGTGGCTAATAAAATACAATAAGAATTTGCATGCAATGTGCGAATCTTTGCTGCAAGATGTACGTTTGCTCGCGCATGTGAAAGTGCAAATGCAGTTTTGCAATTTTCAGACGGTAGTGCGAATCATTATTGACTTTCATTGTATGTGGAACAAATGTTTTCACAAATTCGCACCCAACTTTTGATAGGTGTGAGCCCTGCTTTATAGTTCTCTCCAGCACTGATGCCGGTAGGTGCAGTAAAGTAGTGTGCACAAACCATTACTGTCGCCCGCAAGGTTTGGGACTCAACTGATGCCTCGGGCAACAGTTCTGAGCCGAGTGCTGTACAGACGTGTTGCTAGCTTATAGGCTAGCAGTAGAGTAACAATAGCCAATGCCAGTGTGCACCGGCCCTAATGCCTGGTACACATGTTGAAAATAATCAATCTGGCAGAAAATCTCATCACGTCCGATCTGATTTCCTATTGATTGTCCGTTCACGTCTATGGAAAATCGATCAGAAATGTTGAGAATAATCGATCTGGCAGGAAATCTGTGTGAAAATCTCATCGTGTGTACCAAGCATTAGAGGGAGGCTGGGACATGGATGGTGAATAGTTTTTTTTGTTAGGATGGAACTGATTATGGAGAAGGGTTTACATTAATGGGGTCACACTACACAACCCCTTGTATGGTATTAGGAGTACATCTACCACTCCAAGCCTGTAGCTGGCTTTATGATGTGTACAGATGGGATCTGCTCTCGTCACGCAGATTGTGTGTCAGACAACACACCAATGGGCTCTCACCCAGTTCTATTATGCACAGTACACTTCACACAGCAGCAGCCAAAACACACAAGTTTTATCCGCTAGAGTAACAACAGCCAATGCGACCGCTACAATAGCGGACGGGGGTGGGGGGCGTGTCTCGTCGGGTTTTGGGGCCCACATCTCCTCCCTTCCCCTCGTGTGTTCCTCCTCCTCCCCCCTCTAGTGCTGAGTAGCACTGTTCTATTTACAGAGTCTACGCTGTCTCTGGTCTCCTCTTCCCAGGTGCCGCTGCTCTATGCGGACGTCCTCCGGCTCCGGATACGTGACATGATCAGGAGCCACAGGATGTCAGCTCCAGGCAATAAGAGGACACCAGGAGGACTCTAAATATAATAGTGCTCCCTGTGCTACTCTGCATAGGGGGGAGGGGAAATCGTCTGGCTAACACTATAGTGGGGGAGTGGTGGATCTCGGGGTTGTGTGCAGGGGGTGCCTCAATGTTCTTGGGGGCCCGGGCTCTGACGTTATGCCCCTGCGAGCTACTGATGCTCGTGTACCCTCTAGCATATATTTGAAATAGCTTAACCACTTAAGGACCGCCTAACGCAGATAGGCGGCGGCGGGTTTAAGTGGTTATTACATGGAAACGGCCTTTCCATGTCAGTTCATGGAGACGTCTCCGTGAACAGTGTGCGAGCCGCCGATCGCGGCTCGCACACCTAATGTAAACATGCGGGGAAGAAATGCCCGCTGTTTACATCATACTGCGCTGCTGCGCAGCAGCGCCGTAAGGCAGATCGGCGATCCCCGGCCTCTGATTGGCCGGGGATCGCCGTCATTTGATAGGCTGAAGCCTATCCTACATTGCGCAGGACGGATATCTGTCCTGCGCAGCATAATAAGGAAGAGGGAGGTAAGGGGAAGGAGGGAGCGCGGAAAACGCTGCGGAGCAGGGCTTTGAATAGCCCCCCGCTCGGCCACACGGAGCGGTGGCGATCAGACCCCCCAGCAGGTCATCCCCCTAGTGGGGAAAAAAGAGGGGGGGGGGATGGGGGGAGTCTGTACGCCCTGCCTTGCTCACGATCTGTGCTGCGGGCTGGAGAGCCCACGCAGCGCAGATCTCAAAGAACAGCCCCGGTCCTTAAGTGGTTAAGCCCAATCTACACGATACGATTCTTTGTACGATTCGATTAAATCTGACATGTCCAATCGGGATTCGATTCAGTTCGATTTGCAATTGCAAAACAATGGCAAATCGAATTGCATCGAATCCCGATCGGACTTGTCGGATTTAATCGAATCGTAAATAGAATCGTAATCGAATCGTACAAAGAATCGAATGGTGTAGATTGGGCTTTAAGGATCCCTTCCGCTAAATATACACAATGCAATTTCCTGTGCGATTGACCGGATCAGGTGATTTTCCACATATCCGATCCATTACTGATCAATTTCAGGACTGATTTTGCAATGTTCTAATCGGAAAATGTATCCAGTTATCAATAAAGAGCAGTTTGGACATGCACAGATACCCATCAATCGAACAGAACATTGAATGATGTGTAACCAGCATTAGGAAGGTCAGGGGAGATTTGAGTTGGTGAACCATCCTTGATAAAATCAGGATACAGTATTACCTGCAATAGTCAGAATGTTACACTGTTACAGTAGCTCTTATTGCTGAAGCAGATGAGGATTCCTAAAGCTGGATGTGACTGGTTTAACCACTGCTGATCTCTAAATACAGCTTGCTATAACTGGTTCTAATTGCACGATTCAACATTCTGATGATTCATTTATTATGTTCTTCCATATGGTAATCACTGGGCAAACTGTGCAAGATTGCTTCATAACAAATAGATCTTAAACGCTTTAACTCGGATGTCAGAATCACATTCTGAAGCTAGAAGAGACTGACTCAGCATAAGCCCATTATAAATTCTGGTTCTTAGGAGGTTCAGATTCAATATTGTGTCACAGTTCTTAAAGTAGACCTGAACTCAGAACTTCCTCTCTGCTCTAAAAGATACGCAACAGCATAATAACCTTTAAAGAAAAACAATTCCTTGTTACAGCTTATAGAACTTCTACTGAGATTTTACAGAGTGGTTACTTCCTGGTATCTTGGGAGCACAGAAAGGGTTAACCTCCTGTGTTTACCTATTAGCTTAGAATTTTGCTGAGTAGGGAAAATTAGACAAGCTGTCCTCTATAAACACACACAGCAATGGAAACAGTACTAAAAAGAAGTGAGAGACAAAGTGCTGTCAAAAATATATGTAGTTTCTTGCTTGCTTAATGCGGATCTAAACTCAGAACCTCCTCTCTACTCTACAAGATAAGCAACAGCATAAAAAAAACTTTAAAGAAAAAAAAAACATTTCTTTGTGATAGCTTACAGAACCTCTGCAATAAGATCTGCAGTGTGTCGACTTCCTGCTTTCATGAAAGCAGACAAAGGGTTAACATCCTGTGTTAACATCTCTGTCCCTCTGTGCGCCGTGTGTACGGCTGCTGCACAGAGGGACCTGGCGGCAAACTGTGGCTGCTTTTTTTTGTCTCTTGTGAGACATCTGTGCCTCGTGTGTATGAGGCTTTAAGCAGTGTTCTGTGATATTTGCACAGAGGTCTATATATTTCATCCTGCCGGGAACACACATGCTTAAGCCGATCAGAAGGTTTCTTAGGTTTACCTTGATCTGCAAAGTGTAACAGTAGTGGAGATGTTACAGCCGCTGGCTCTCTCCAGGTGACAGTCAGACTCACATACAGCCTGAGCTCTGCCAAATGCAATTTAGTCTTCTTTACCCAAGGCAGAATAATAAAAAAAATAAGACATTTAAAAGAAGTCATCAAGCAACTACCGTAATGCTACCCATAGTACTACTTACCCGGGGCTTCCTCCAGCCCCTGGCAGCCGCTATGTCTCTCACCGCACCTCTTATCTCAGCATCATCAGTAGCATTAGTTGCTTGATGACTCCTTTAAAGAGAATCTGTATTGTTAAAATCGCACAAAAGTAAACATACCAGTGTGTTAGGGGACATCTCCTATTACCCTCTGTCACAATTTCGCCGCTCCTCGCCGCATTAAAAGTGGTTAAAAACAGTTTTAAAAAGTTTGTTTATAAACAAACAAAATGGCCACCAAAACAGGAAGTAGGTTGATGTACAGTATGTCCACACATAGAAAATACATCCATACACAAGCAGGCTGTATACAGACTTCCTTTTGAATCTCAAGAGATCATTTGTGTGTTTCTTTCCCCCTGTTCTCATGTACTGAAGTTTCAGGCTGCTTGTTTCTTCCTGCAAACAGCTTTGCCCTTGTCTGTAATTCTTAAGTATGTGAAAGCCCAGCCAGCTGAGAGGACGATTTATCCAGCTTGTAAAAGATAAGAGAGAAGCTGCTCTAATCCTAAATAACACACAGGCAGTGTGCATAGAGGGGCCTGGAAGGGGGAGTTCATAGCAGAACCACAACACTGAAGAACTTGGCAGCCTTCCAGACACAGGCCGACAAGTCTGACAGGGGAAAGATACATTGATTTATTACAGAGACTGTCATAGTAGAAAGTGCTGCAGTGAGCTAGAACACATTAGAATAGCTTTTTGAACTTGTAGGATGATAAAAAACAGGATGCAATTTTTGTTACGGAGTCTCTTTAATGGCCCATACTCACGGGCTACAATTGTCGCCGCAACCACGTGGCACTCGCGTGTTGCGGCGACAGGTGCAGTATGAGGCGCGCACCCCGAACCGTCGCTCGTCGCTGCTGTCGCCAGGCGATTGGTGCGGTCAATCGCATGGCGGCAGTTGCTGCCGCAACTGTCGCTAGTCCGCGTGTGTATACGGACTAGCGACAGCAACCAATAGAGAATTCACGGCGCTTCCGGCGGGGGGGGGGGGGGGGGGGGAGGAACGGCGGCGACAGCTTCCGTCGCTACACTAATCCCTGTTCGGCGTGTGTATGCGGAGGGACCTGGCGACGAGCTGTAGCCGAACTGTCGCACACATGCTCCCGTAGCCCATGAGTATGGGCCATAAGATGGAAGACTGTGGATCCTCCAGGGCCTTCCTACGTCCTCCTGGAGACCACCACTGCTGTGACTGCTGTGCGTGTACCACTGTCGCATATCCAACAAGATCTTGTTGGATTTATTATCGTGGCTGCGCTCCCCACTGCGTCTCCTTCAGCACTGCTGCGCCTGCACGGCAAGCCGAAACCGGCTCCGCGCTATTGCACAGGCACACCCGTACTTTCACAGGCACAGTACTACCATGCTCGTGTATGAAGAGCAGCGTAGTTGTGATTTCATAGAGGGATCCGAATCCTCTGGAGAGTCCAGAGGCTTCCTTCTTCTCAGGTTGTTGTTTTTTCCCCCTTTTCTATGCCACCTCAGATTTGCTTTAAAACAAAAAGATATTTGCAAATGTTGAGCCTCACTTAAGAAATATAAAGATAGGTCACTCCCACAATGCATCACTCCTAGTCAGTGAGTAAATATGCAAATCATTGCCCATGACGCTAATTATCTGTTAATCCAATTAGGAGGGTATTACGTGTCCTGGTGGGCTCAGCAGGCTGAGGCGGGCTACACTACACTGACAGATTCAATCAGAGAGTGATCTATCTAATGCCCAATACACACGGTACAATTTTCCGTGTGATAGATGGATCTAATAGATAAAATCCGTCATGTCCGATATTACTCCTGATCGTTTCTGCGCTCGATTTCTCATAGCGGTGAATGGAAACAGATAAGAAAAACGAACGAAAATAAGAGAATCGACTGCAGAATCAAGTGCGGAATCGTGGGGGAAAAACGATCGGGTCGCAAAATCGCACGGAAAATCTTACTGTGTGTACCCAGGATAATGCCATACCATGAGTTTTTTTGGCAGAAAGATGGCTCGATAGATAATTTCCGACAGGTCCGATCTGATTTCGATAATTTTTCTGATCGATTTTCGCATAAAAGTGAATGGAAATGGATCACTAAAAACGATCGGAAAATCGATTGGAAGACTGATTGAAAAGTAAATCTGCCAAAAAAAACCACGCACCGTTTATTCCCAGCATTAAGATCAAATCTGCTGGCCCATCAATTAATGTATGGGCACCTTAGCTGAATTTATACTTGAAGATCAAATGAGCAGGAACCAAGGGGTAGGCCTGAAAGATAAATCGAATTTAAATCGAAATCGCGATCACCAAGATCACAATTTCGGAATCGTCAAAGCGGCAATTATCGCGATCCCATCATTTCCACATGGGGAAGTTTGAAGAAGTGGCTTCAAACTTCTCCAAAGTCCAGGCGCGTGCGGCCCGCAGCGTTGGACATACTTTCCGCACAAGTCCAATGCTGTCCGTCCTCTATCACCGTCTGCCGGCTCTTGTGCTTGGCAAAACTCTGGGTTCCTGTATGTCACATGACATACAGGAAGTATTCCGTGCATCCTGCAGGAGGCAAAGTGGATAGACGGCCATCGCTGGACTCGTGCTTTAACCTATGTCCAGAACTGATGCAGCTTGGGGAATAGAGGAGGCACAGAGAGACACAGAGAGAAATAGAGCAGGCACAGAGACACAAAGGGGGTAAGAGAGAGACCCAGAGGCAAAGGGGGCACAAAGAGAGACAGGCGGACAGAGAGGGAACAAACAGGCAAAGAGGGGGAACAAATCTTGATTTGAAGGAAATCGTGAATAAAATCGAAATCGCAATTTCGGACAGAAATCGTTCAATACAATTTTTTCCTAAAATCGTTCAGGCCTACCAAGGGGGGTGGTGGAATAATTGTAACCCTTTTATGCTGGATTGCTAACATCAGCTTATGTATAATTTACATCATATACATTAATACTGTCTGATGAAAGATTTTCCTTTTTGTTTGCCCCAATACTTTAAGTATAAACACTACGGGTAGCTTCAGGCACAGGCCATGCGACTCACTGCCAGTAGTAGCCCTTCATTTTCCATTTCTGCAGAAAAGGCATATTTCCAACACTTGCTCCACCTTCAGAGTAGATCAGATAACTAGGATCAATAAGGTCAGCTGTTGAACACAAGGTTGCTGCAAATCTTCCCTGCAAGGTGATCAACCAAGAACCAAATATTTAAAATAGATAAGATACAACTCATAGATCCCATGGCTACTCTCTGCCGTGGACTTTGTGGCCACTCACCAACAGTAGTCACCAGGGTGCTGGCGAAGAAGAAAGAGGATGCCATGTCCCACAGGCTCTCATTGGAAGAGTTGTACAAGACAGAAACTCCAAACTTATTGGCGCTGATCACCCTCTCCAGGAAAGCCTCCAATCCACTCTCGTTCACGCAGGGACTCTCACGCAGGAACTTCTGTTTCAGCTGCTTCAGGTCCCTTCGGAGGTTTTCTTCATAGGGAGATTCAATGCTGGAGACCACCAACGCCCCCAGCAGAAGGTAGATGAGATAACTACAGATGAGCAGCATCAGCACCAGCGAGGAATTCATGACAGCGCTGCAAGGACAAATACAGACAGACATTCTTGTTAGCCATCAAATAAAATTTGTTACATCGACCATAGTCCTCATAACAAGCCCAAATGAACTCAGGGAAGACTTCAGAATTGCCACATTTACATTATTATTGTTAACAGGAAACAAAAAACACACTCCCTTGCAAAAACAAAAACACACAGTTTTAGGACTAGATGATAGATTAATTTATATGTTGAAAACATTCATGGATGTATGGATAGTGTTTGGGCGTGCAGTCACTTAATCAACAATTGGGGGCAATCTGCCATATAAACATCGAGGCAGGATTCTTCCATCAGGATGTTCTCCTGGTGGACGCAAAGTGCCAGAGCTTCAGCCACTAGGGTGCACTCGGTAGGCAGTAGTGGTGTTAGGAAGTATAGGCACATGCTTACTGATCAGGAAGAGCTGCGATTCAAACCCAGGTTGCCTGTGTCAAAGGCAGAGGCCATTACACTATCCAGCATGAGAATGAGGTTCCACCAAACTTGTAAGTATAAAAGGTGAAAAAAATAAAAATAAAAATCAGATTCTTACTGCAGTATAGGGAAGCCTCTGTATCTGGAATGTTTAGACCCTGAATTGGCTTATGCCAAATCACTTGTAAACTATCTGGTAATGAGCCCAGACGCTGGCCACTCACTGCATCAGTAACTGTGTGTACAGTAAGCTGCAGTCTTCTCCGACAGGTCCAGACTGTGCCAGCCCCCTTGTAGTCTGACCAGAGGGGATGATACAGTTCAGACACCAGGAGCAGCCACACCCCCAGCACTTGAATGCTGAATGACTTAATTATTATTTTTTTTAATGGTTTTGTTTCTTTTTAAATACATCGGAGTGTGGAGAACAAATTAAAACGCTTTGTCTGTATGGGACCCGAATAAAGCTGCTCATACACTTGCTCAATTTTCATGGCAGATTCAACCATTATGATTGAATCTGCCACAGCCCGATACCGCAACGTGGCCGCCTGATCGTAATTTTGATTGATTTGTGGCCGAAATCAACACTACTGATCAGGCAGGCTGGAAAGATCTCACCATTCTGCTGCCAACACTCTGAATGGAATGAGGGGAGCACCTTAGATGGGGGAGACTTGGGGACCTGGCAAGTGGTGGCAGCTCTAGAGATTTGGAATACATTTTATTGGGTTGTGCTCCTTTCTTTCTGGCTGAGAGGAGGGAGTGTAAAATTATATAAACTGAAACATAGGATAAAACGCACATAAGCAGCAAACATAGCTGTCTCCGTGTTTACAGATAGTACAAATCCTAAAGATACACAATAGACCTGATACTATACAGTTCAGCCAACTATTTACAACAAAGATATTTTGTATGCTGAACAAAGAATCTTTCCTTGACAAAAACTCCTCTGCCAAGACTTTAGCCTTGACTGTCACCAGCAGAATTCAGGACTAGATCACTTGGACAACAACTAGGGACAGAATCTGTACAAACTTTTTAGGCCAGGAGCCAAATTGCCATTCTTGAGACTGCTAGGGGGCCGAACTACCGATATTAAACACAATTTTACTGATTGCTGTTAGGTACTCTATGCCTGCGACACTGTCAAATAAGGCCCTGTTCATATTATGTGCGTGTGGAAAACGTGCAGAACGCATGTAGTAAACGCACTGGAAAAACGCATGCGTTTGTACGCGTTTGTATGCGTTTTTTCCTTATGCGTTTTTGATCATACCTGGAAGAGGTGTATACCAAATGTTTTTTTTTTTTTTTCTTGAAGAACTTCTGATGTCAGCTACACTTCCGACGAGAAACGCACCTCCGAAAACACATACAAAAACGCATGCCATGCGTTTTTAGTGCGCGCCCATTGACTTTCATTATAATGCGTTTCTGTGCGCGACGCACAGAAATGCATCCAACTATGCGTTTCTGCCACGCATACGTTTGCCACGCGTATATGTGAACGAGGGCCATACCTTTGCATTGATTTTTCTGGCCCTCGCAAAACGCACACAAAACGCGTACCTTAAAAACGGACACAAACGCGTGCAGTGTGAACGGGGCCTAAAACCCTTCCACTGAAATTAATCCATACACTGTGTGCCGTTAGCACAGTGGCAGCTGCTAATCAGTGGCTGTCACTGCTGCTGGCACAGTGGCAGCTGCTAATCAGTGGCTGTCACTGCTGCTAGGCCCTGCTTGTGGCACTGTAGCTACGGCCTGTGGGCCTCATGGAATTACCAACTGTAGAGAGCTTTGGAGGCCACCTAAATTGTCTTGGCAGGCCGCATTTGGTCCCTGGGCCGGACTTTGGACATGCCTGCTCTAAGAGAACAATGCATTCTGTTGCTATTGAAGGACAGATGGCGCAGTACGTGACAAGATTGGGTGGGTAGAAGAACAATGCCCCTGGCCATCGATCAGCCAAGTTGATCTGTCTAGTTGATAGGTGGCTGATGCCCCGAGGGAGATTGGGGGCCGCTGTACACTCCATAAGTCTGGGTTTGCCTTGTGCCAAGGACACTTCGTGTGAAGGCTGTATAGTCGCCTCATGTTTTGAGTGGGTTTTCTCCAGGTGCTCTGGTTTAAAACACACTGCCAGATGGATTGGATTGTTAGCCCTCATGGGAACCAGTCAGTGATGCAACTAGTTCAATGTTCTCTGTAAATAAGTAAATTATGTAAAGTTCAAAGCACTGACATGGCTATTTACATTCATGCTACATACATTAGATTTTATTCACACAATATATGTATCTACTGTCCTATCCCATAAAGGACATCCGAGGTGAAAAACAGATGAGAAAAACAATTGTATCTATCCTCAGTCTCCTAAAATGACTTTAGATTTCCTACAATTTTATTTTATATTTAAATCTAGTTTTTATGTTTTTAATATTGCATTGTCTCTGCTCAATAACACCTTAATTGAAGTATGTCAGAGCTCAAATCTATGAATTATTGACCCTTTTTATGTCTTTCCTGCTCTCAGATGCCATTTACGGACAGGAAAATTTTTTATGGCTGTAATTACTTATCAATGAGGGTTATGCTATAGTCTGACCCAGTCCCGACTTGCATACCTGATGTTTAACTCTTTCAGGCAGAGAAAAAAAAAAAAGGAACACAGCCTAGTTATTAGTGTGCTTGGCACTGTACATACACACGTCTACCTCATCATGTCACCTTGGTTGTCCTTTAAGGGCCGATTCAGACAGGCACTGAATCGGTGTTAAGCGACAGCTGCTGTGCTAATTGCAGTGGTCTAGCAATAGGGGATGCAGAAGTAGTGACCACATCAGGGCCCCAGGACCAGAGGGGCCGAGTAAGGGCCCTCCAACCGCTTTATTGATCTTTATAGGCTCTAAACTGGTAATGGTCACCTCTATATAGGCATGATTCGTTGTAACCATTAATAGACTGCTCTCCTCTCCAGCCTACACCTCTCGGACGCTACAGCTGTCCTTGGCAGGTTTCAGTGCTCCATATCAACTGGATCAGCTAAATGCAGCGCTTCCGTGTCTCCCTGCGGGGGTCAAAATGTGACGCACAGGCCAACCATCAGGTTGTCTGCTCGCTATCATTTGAGATAGCAGGCTGCTCGTTCAGATGCTCATCTGAACCAGCCATTAAGACTGAAGACTGTAAGAATTGGCCACGGTTCTCTTCCCCTTTCATCTGTCAATGTTGTGTAACATGCGAACAAAACATCCACCCCCATGTAAAAATAGAATTATTTTATTCACTGTATCAGCTGTAATCCACCATTGTCTTGTATTGTTAATTGTTAATATTGCATAGTTGTACATTGTATTCTGAAGATGCTGGCACTATATAAAATCAATAATATTTGTCCATCTGCGTGTACAGGTGTCCTCCAACATCCACAGCATGGCCAGTGGCAGCCACTACTGACTGCTATCTCCCACCGTAGGTGGTTTCTGCTGGACCTCCCCAGGAGAGAGCAGAGTGCTCAGCAGAGAGAACAGGTTTATACAGGGATCGGTGACCCAGGAATAAATCAGAACAATCACCTTAGGAGGCCATGTAAATTGCCTCTGTAGCCCCAGCTGATCTCCTTCACACAACAGTTTGACCTTTTAACACTGGTAACCAGCATCTAATGAGGTGGAATGGATTGATGGAGGGAAATGACTACATGCAAAAGATATTTGTTTGAGGTATTTACTGTAATTATTCAGTCAATGAATCACAAATATTGTAATCTAAAAATTGAGTGTGATTATATACATATGGAGATCATTATTGCCAACTGGCTTCAGGGCTGACACCCTTATCCTGGGATCATGACTTAGGGACCCAAGTATGAATTGCACCTCACATAGTGTGTTGTGTATTTTTGTTTTACACCCCTAACAAAAAACAAAAAACACGGCATATCGTATGATTCACAAACCTTTTTTATGTTTTCACCTTATATAGGTTACTTTTTTAAGCTACCAAAGAGCAAAAAAATAATATCATTAAAGGGACTCCGAGCTGAATGTAATAAAAAGATTTATACATACCTGGGGCCTCCTCCAGCCCCATCCGCTCAGATCGCTCCCACGCCGCCGTCCTCCGCTGCCCACAGCTACAGAAAACGGGTACCCGGACTTCCGTCAGTCGGCTCCAGTCTGACGTAAAATAAGTGGGCTCTTTGCGTATCTCTCCAGCAGCCACTGGAGAGATACTGAGAGGGCACACCTCTTCTGCATAGACTGGAGCCGACTGACAGAAGTGGGGGGACCCGGTTCTCGTAGCTGCGGGCAGCAGAGGACGGTGGTGTGGGAGCGATCCGAGCGGATGGGGCTGGAGGAGGCACCAGGTATGTATAAATCTTTTTATTACATTCAGCTTTGGTACACTTTAAGGTAAGAAAAGTAATATTGAAATGAAGTTAATCAAGAACAACTTACTTTGAGTGATTATTTTGCCTCTAAATGTGCTGAAAGGTTATTTTTATCAATCAAGTGATAAATAAGTCTTTTATGAGAAGTTTTGTGAATAGAGCCCATAGTGGTTGATTTAGCGTGATCCGGAAGAACACAACTGAGATGTTCCCCTTAGTTACTCTTCAGTGGCTGGGATTGGGTCACTTATAATACTGGAAACCTCACGATAACCAGGCTTACCTGCAGGAGAGCAGAACATACCAGTGCCTCAATGTGGATTTTATCTGCATGTGTTTGGGATGCGGGAGAAAACCCACACAGACATGGGTAGAACACACAAACATCCTCCAGGTAGCAGGTTGTGCCCCTGCTGGGATTCCAACCATATCTTGTTCATCATTGCTTTGACTGGCAGTCTGATGTCTGTACGTATTCTGCTTCAATCAACACTATAGTGACTAGCAGTCAGCCATTGTGGAGCAATTGCTTTGTTCCCTCTGGCATCAGGAGTTTTCCTGCCTCTCCTCCCCATGCATAACTAACTGCTGCATACTGCCAGCAGACTGTGACCAGAAAAAAATCATAGTGTATGCAAACGTCAGCATGGGATGCTGAGACAGAATACATAAACAATGGGTTACAGTGTTCTCCCCAGGCTCTTTTAGCCGGGTGCTCCACCCGGCTAGATTTGGTGACCACCCGGCTGTTATTGGCTCAGCTCCTCACCTTCTCCTATGTTGTAAGCAGAGTTGTCCCGCATTTTCATCTCGCCCCACCCGGGTACTTTTTCATGCCAGCCGGCTACTATTTCATGCCACCCGGCTGGAAACAAATTCTGGGGAGATCACTGGGTTATTTCCTGCAGGCTTTCAAATGAGTACAAGGCATGTATTATATTTGGCTGCTTTCAAAGTTTTATTTCAGACACCTATATGAAAATGGCAGTATACTGTGTAGATTGCTGCATTAGATCCTGAGGGACCAATTAGCGCAAAGCTTCTCCTCAACTTGTCACGGGAACTACTCTTGCTCTTCCCTCTCCTCAGTGTGAAGAGCAACTGTGCAGCTAACTACCACATTTCCTTTGGCAAACAGCGCATAAAGTTTACCTATATAGTCTTTGCCATTTAAATAAATGTATGTGGAGTCCCCAGATTTCCCTTACCCCTCCCTATATAAGGAAAATAAAGCATCATCATCATCATCTAACAAATTCAGCTAAGCATAAGTTGGCCATACACAAACATTTTGGCGATTTGATCAGCCATTTATTGCTCTAACATATCTAAGCAATTTGCACCGTTTATCAAGCAACTGTCTGATTTGAGTTCAGACAATGAGTTGGGCAAGTGGGTAGAACAATGTTCTTGTCTGGAGCTTGGCCGGAGCAATCTGCCAGGTGGATAGGTGGATCGCTGACCAAGCAGCCACGGGGAGAAAACGGGGTCTGGGGTTGCTGTACACACACTGGATTCTCAGCAGAAGTGGTCGTTATAGGCCAAGTTTCATCCACGCGTGTGTATGGGGCTTAACTACCTCCCCCCATTACAGCAGACACAGCTAATATGTAGACAGGATGTTAACCCTTTGTCAGCTTCCGGAGACCGGCCACTCAGTACTGCGCATGCGCACCCTCTCTCGCTCACTTGAGCATGCGCAGTACGGAGCCACCGGTCTTCGGAAGCCGAAGTGCCTCTGAAGAATGCCAAAGACTCCCGCGGCAGGAGAAACAAGCGGAGGAGCCTGCAGTGGAACAGGGAGCATGGCAGGAGAACGGGAAGGCTCTATAGGATCCACCGCCTTCCATCTCCTTAGGTGACCGTTTTTTATTTTGAACGGCACTTCAGATTCACTTAAAGCGGGATTGTCACCATAAAAATCAAATTTCACCAGCAACTGTTCTGAGTGTATTAAGTGATAAAGATGCTAATCTTGCATTCAATATTTTTTCTGCTGTTATGGTTTGGAGTTATCACATACCTTAGGAGCACTGGCCCTTTAATTGCCATTGCCAAACAGTTGCATGGCGGGGGTGGGGGTTTACCTATAATACATTCCTCCTCTTACCTTTATTTCCCCCACCTTCTAATGACCTAAGACAGTGTACTTTCTAGTATAGACCTCAGTGGGAGTGTCTGAAGACTCTGGGAGGAGGGCAGGTAATGAATACACAATTAGCAAGAGGAGAAAAAAAGAGTGAGGGAGGAAATTATGTCAGGAGGTCAGAAGTACCCAAGATGGAAACTGTCTAGAATAGGATTCTCTGCTTCTCCTTTATAGGAATCATAACATGGACAGTGCAATACATCTGTTATGCAAGTAGAACTAGTATTTATGTACTTATATATGTGTTTTTTATTTCCAGGTTAGCATGGGTGTCACTTGTTCTTTATCAGTAGATGCTCATCGGATGCAGCTCAACCTGCAAACCTGCTGCAAGACATCATAGTGCAGAGTGAAAATATTCTGTGTTTATACAGAGAGATAAGATAGGAGATGTCTTCTCTGTTTAATAACTAACAATCTATTGTTGTCATACAGGAAGTAGACTAGGTGTCTATCTACACAGCATACAAAGGACGGGGAATATCAGGTCTCAGTAAAGGTGGCCATACATCTAGCGATTTTGCAGGCAAACAACTATCCAATTCGGTAATTATCAAATCATATGAAAACTGATGCTACAACAAGCATGCCCGATACATTTTTTGACCGATTTTCTGTTGAAACTGGTCAAGTTGGAAAAATGTGCATTATCGGTACAATAAATGAACGCAATGGAATCCCTGGCCGCTGTACCCCCAAATGTTTATGTGCCCCCGTGCATTAAAATCTCTCACCTGCTGCAAGTCCAGCTGCTCCTCCTTCCTCCGTTGCTCTCCCACGTGGCTGCCGCATACACCATGTGCCATGCGCAGAAGCCATGTGGGAGCATGAGTGAAGACAAAAGAGCGGCTGGACCTGTGGACTCATGGATGGACAGGTGAGAGATTTTAATGCATGGACTCCACATTAACATTTGGGGGACAGCAACAGAGGTGGCAGAGTCACGAGACCGATTCCCGAGAGATTTCATGATGTAATCTGGAATCGGCCTGTGATGTATGGGGCAGCACGGTGGCGTAGTGGTTAGCTCTCTCGCCTTGCAGCGCTGGGTCCCTGGTTCGAATCCCAGCCAGGGCACTATCTGCAAAGAGTTTGTATGTTCTCTCCGTGTCTGCGTGGGTTTCCTCCGGGCACTCCGGTTTCCTCCCACATTCCAAAAAACATACGGATAAGTTAATTGGCTCCCCATAAAAAAAAAAAATTGGCCCTAGACTACAGTACTTACACTACATAATATAGACATATGGCAATGGTAGGGTTTAGATTGTGAGCTCCTTCGAGGGACAGTTAGTGACAAGATATATATATACATTGTACAGCGCTGTGTAATATGTCGGCGCTATATAAATACTGAATAATAATAATAATAATAAGCCAACAGATCTCTCTCATCAGATTCATTTAGACAGCCTTATCTCTTGGTCGTTCTGCCCATCATCGCTAGTTGTATAGGCATCTTATGCTAGGAATACACGCCACGATTCTGAGCTGATAAGATAGTTAGATAGATAATTTCCAACATGTCTGATTTGTCATTGAAGTGAATTGAAAGAAGATAAGAGAATCAAGCGGGCAAAACGATTGGATGCAGAATCGAGCGCCAGAATCGACCCGTGTATTCCCAGCATTAGGCATGTATAGGCATCTTTTCCACAAGCAGCTTAAATAGGGATACTGTAGGGGGGGGTTGGGGGAAAATGAGTTGAACTTACCCAGGGCTTCTAATGGTCCCCTGCAGACATCCTGTGCTCGCGCAGCCACTCACCAACGCTCCGGCCCCGCCTCTGGTTCACTTCTGGAATTTCAGACTTTAAAGTCTGAAAACCACTGCGCCTGCGCAGCTGCATCCTCGCTCCCGCTGATGTCACCAGGAGAGTATTGCACAAGCCCAGTATGGTCTTTGGTCTGCGCAGTATGCTCCTGGTGCCATCAGCGGGAGCGAGGACACGGCAATGCAGGCGCAGTGGTTTTCTGACTTTAAAGTCAGAAATTCTAGAAGTGAACTGGAGGCGGGGCCGGAGCATCGGTGAGCGGCTGCGCGGGCACAGGATGTCTGTGGGGGGCCATTAGAAGCCCCGGGTAACTTCAACTCATTTTCCCCCGACCCCCCTACAGTATCCCTTTAAAGAGACTCAGAGATGAATAAATCAAAAAGATTTTATACTTACCCGGAGCTTCCTCCAACCCCATAAGCAGGGATGAGTCCCTCGCCCAGATAACTGGCTCAGTCACGTCAGTCCGGGTCTGCTGGGCATGTGCAGGAGGTCCGCGCATGCGCAGAAGACACATACTGGACCCGACTGAGCCTGTTACTGGGGCTGATCGCGGCTGAACGGGAGACCGCGGGAGGACGGCGAGGGACGCATCCGTGCTTATGGGGCTGGAGGAAGCCCCGGGCAAGTAAAAATTATTCAGTAATATTCATCTCTGAATCTCTTTAAGGCAATAAATGTACCTTGCTGTCGCTCAGCACAGGTGATGGACAGATGCGCGCTCCCCACCCCCACCCCTCATGGCAACTGCCATGCTCAGACGCAACATGAGAGGTTTTCCACCTCTGATTAACACCGCCGTCTTGCATGTTGTTGCAGCCGAGTGGCTTTAGTGGAAGGCAGAAGAGACCTGATAGACACAGCTCATTTTATGGAGCACAGGGCCAGATTTATCAAAGCATTAGGGCTCGTTTCCACTGCGAAACGCATGCCGGCACTGAGCGGGATCGCAGGCGAATCCCATCAGCCATGCCATGCACGGCTATGGGAATCGCAGCCTCCACTGCGAATTCTGAGGGGAGTTCCGACCGAATAGCGCCGTTATACCCTATGGCAGAGTTTCCCCGCGCGATTTGCCTGCGGAAACCGCGATAGTGGAAACGGACAGTTTTCTCTTCTTAAACTGTTCAAGCAGGGAAAACAGTTCTGCATAATAATAAGAACCTTCTAAAATCCTAGGTAATAGTGACAGTTCAGCATGAATTTCTAGAGCTGCACTACAGTTAAAAAAAAAGTGCAAATCCATTCTTAACCCATTCAGGTTCCGTCGTTTTCACTTGAGAAATGTTCACCACCCATTCATTAGCCTATAACTTTATCACTACTTATCACAATGAACTGATCTATATCCGCCACCAATTAGGCTTTCTTTGGGGGGTACATTTTGCTAAGAGCCACTTTACTGTAAATGCATTTTAACAGGAAGAATAAGAAAAAAACGGAAAAAAATCATTATTTCTCAGTTTTCAGCCATTATAGTTTTAAAATAATACATGCCTCCATAATTAAAACGCACGTATTGTATTTGCCCATATGTCCCGGTTATTACACCGTTAAAATTATGTCCCTATCACAATGTATGGCGACAATATTTTATTTGGAAATAAAGGTGCATTTTTTCCGTTTTGCATCTATCACTATTTACAAGTTTAAAATAAAAAAAAAATATAGAAATATTTCATCTTTACATTGATATTTAAAAAGTTTAGACCCTTGGGGTGAAGATTTACATGTTTTTTTTTTATTGTAATGGTTTTTTTTTTATATTAAACATTTTATTTGGGTATTTTTGGGAGGGTGGGATGTAAAGTATAGTTTTATAATGTAATTGTGTGTTATGTTTAATTTTTTTTTCATTTTAGTTGTAGTTTTGTTTACATGACGTCACTCTAAGCGTAACACGCGCGCGATCGGCCGCGGTAGCGCGCATGGTTCCTGGACGTAGTTTCTACGTCCAGGAACCAAAATAGGTTAAACTACTGCTTAAGAAGTGCTTGATAGCAGTTCTACAGATAGTGCAGCAGTGCAGGATATATATGATTTGCGAGGTGCTCCTCCCCCCTGCTAAATTCCTCCTCAGAGCCTGCCATTATCAATACAGCAGGTGTGTTGGTTACCTCAGCAACAGCAATTCCCCTCACACACTGCACTGTCTGAGAGACCTTCCTAGCTCCTATTTTACAACAGTTTGAGAAGGAATCTGCACTATTTAGTGATTTCTTAAGAAGCCTGAGACAGTTCTGCATGGATTTCTAAAAACCTACCAATATTTTGACTTGATAAATGTCCCCCACAGTTACTACATGAACACAAAACAAAAAGACATGAACACGCTGCCCATCCCTGTCTTGGGAGATATCCCAGAAGATAAGGCTCTGCCTTCTGTAGAGAAAATCTTATAAAAAGCATTGCAGCTTATTTGAGATAAGTACAGAGATGTGTAATACGGTTGGCCAACGAAATGCATAGAATTCCTGCTTGACAACTTTTTATGCTAATTTCATGTAAATGTATGCAGCTTGAAATGACATGCAATAGTATAATTATCCTCGTCAAACTACAGCTGTATTTAATTTGTGTCCATTAATAAAGATGAAATCTTATTTGCCTCTGATGAACTCTTAAGGTGCCCATACACTAACTCAAATTCCCGCCAACATACAGCAGATTCGATCACTGTGATTGAACCTGCTGTGAAATCGATAACGCAAACGCTGACCGATTGACTGTTTGCTACCCGACATCAATCGATCCAGTCCATTGGTCCAGATGGAAAATTTTGCTTGATCGCTGGCGGTTCGGGAGCACATCGCTAGCAGTGTACGATTCAGCGACGACCGACGCAGCATAGCGGCAGCAATAATATCACCTGTCCGGCGGCGCGAGTCCCCAGGATCTGTCCAGTCACACTTCCTCCGGCTGGCCTCCATATCCTCTTCACTTACTGTCACCTCCTGTGACAAGCCAAAGTTTAAACAGTAGAGCGCCCTCTACTGTAAACTTCCGCTTGCCACAGGACGAGACAGGAAGTGAAGAGGACATAGAGGACACCAAAAGAAGTGTGACTGAACGGATCCTGGGGACTCGCGCCGGCGGACAGGTGATATTATTGCTGCCGGCCGGGGGAGTATGGGTGGTGAGGCAGGTGGCAGTGGCGGCTTCACAGGGTTTGAAACGATTTCATGCTAAAATCGATTCAAATCTGTGTGCAGTGTATGGGCAGCCAATAGACCCCTCTGATCAGATTCGATCACAGAGGGATCTGTTGTTCGATCTGGTGGCAATCGACCAGTGTATGGCAGCCTTTAGAGTGGTATAAAACTCAGCATTTCTTCCTCACTGGTAGCAGAACTGCATTCAAACAGAGAGGGCTGGTGCACACCACAAGAGCTTTTTGAATGCTAGAGATTACATAAGCTTTTTTTTTTTTACAAAAAAACAAACAAAAAAAAAAAAAAACAATCACATCACTCCAGTGAGGACACACACACACATAGGATAACATTAGCAGAAGCTTTTAAAAATCACAGAGCACTCAGAAAAGCTCTTCTGGTGTGCACCAGCCCTTAGCAGCTTCTTCTTCAGTGGGACGCTTAAGCTGTGTACACACTACCAACTGAAGTCGCCTGCCGAGGTACATGGGCAGGGGTGCAGCTATGTGTCCATATGGAACACGCATGCCACAAGACAGTGTACGACATCTGGCAGGATGAAGCATGCAACGTCCGGCGAGAGGTAGAGCATGCACTCCTGCCCCGTGCAGTGTGGTGCGCGCCACCAGCTAAAACTTTGTAAGTTACAGATGTAGGAGGAGTACGTGGCTGGGGTAGTCTTACTTCACTGGCTGCATTCTTGGTCCAGGTGTCTGACTCAAAGCCAGAAGGTTAGCCTGATAGCCAGTAAGGTTGTGATGTTTTATGTTATGCTTTCTAAGGCCGGATCCACACTATAAGCGCTTTTGTGAGCGCTTGCGTTTGATTAGCGCTTGTTTAAAAAAAAAACAAAAAAAACCCCTGCTCCCATTCACTGTCAAAAATCACATAAACGTTTTTCGCGCATGCGATTGCGGCAATTGCAGCGATTTTTACAGCGATTTTAAGTAACTACTTAAGGACCGCCTCACGCCAATGGGCGTGAACGCGGCGGCAGCCCCAGGAGCGCCTAACGCCAATTGGCGTCAAGTCCTGGGGCTCCAGTTTCCCAGGGAACGACCGCGCGCATGCGCTATCGTTCCCTGCCCGTTCACGGAGCGGAGTTCCATGAGTAGCCTGCTAGCCGCCGATCGCGGCTAGCAGGCTGCTTGTAAACGTAAGGGGAAATAAATCCCCTTCGTTTACAAGCGTACAGCGCTGCCGGGGGCCGCAGCGCTGTACGAGATTGGCAATCCCTGGCCTCTGATTGGCTGATGCATATGAGAGGTGGAACAGGACGGATCGCTGTCCTGTTCCAATTGTCTGCACCGAGGGGAGGAGGGAAGTGGAGGGAGGGAGAGAGAGCCTCAGAGGCTGAAGAAAAAAAACGAAAAAAAAAAACAACAAACTACCGCAGCGATCGGACCCCTCCGGTGGCATGTCCCCTTAGGGACCAAAAAAGGAGGCGAGTCCGATCACTGGGCTCCTTAGCTGGGCTGTGCAGGAGGCTGAAAAGCCTGCACAGCCCAGTACTTCAAAAAATGGCCTGGTCTTTAGGGGGGACAGCACTGTGGTCATCAAGTGGTTAAAGGGCAGTGTTCACCCCAGAAATTTTTTCCAGCCGGGTGGCATGAAAAAGTAGCTGGGTTGGGCAAGATGAGAGAATGCAAGGCTGGTGCTTCTGTGAGCAACTATGCAACTAAGCAGAGGAGGAGGTGAGCCGATGACAGCTGAGTGCTCCCCCGGCTAAAAGAGCCTGGGGAGAACACTGAGGCCCAGTGCACACCGAGCGGTTTTTGGAGCGATCCGCCGGCCGCATCCGCCTAAAAAAACGCTTGTCAAATGTATTGCAATGGGATGGTGCACACCGGCGGTTTGCGGTTTTTGCCAAGCCGCAAACGCGCCTCCTGCTGCGCGTTTGCGGATTTCGGAAGCGTTTCGTCCTCAATGTAAAGTATAGGAAAAACGCAAACCGCTCTGAAAAACGCTACTTCAGAGTGGTTTGCCAGGCATTTTTGTTACAGTAGCTGTTCAGTAACAGCTTTTACTGTAACAATATGTGTAATCTGCTACACAAAAACGCACCCAAAACCGCTAGGTATGTTTAGAAAACCTCTCTAAACATACCTAGAATCGCTCTGAAATCAGCTCCCAAAACCGCTAGCGTATTGCGGATCTGCTAGCGGTTTTGGTGTGCATTGGGCCTGAGGCCTAGTTCACAGTGCTCAGTTGCATTGCAGAATACTTCTGTATGTCAACTCACTGCCCATACAATTCTATGGGCTATTTGGGCGCATGAGACAAGTGGACAAAAAGGGCGCCCCATTCACTCCCATTATAAAAATCGTTTAATGGGCGCCGAACAGGGAAAAAAAGGCGCTGGAGATTATTAACGTTTTAACAAAGGCGCTGGAGATTATTAACGTTTTAACAAACGGCGCCCGGAGATTTTTAAGGATTTATAACTATGTTTGTGATGATTTAACTTTACAAAATGAGCCCGTGACGAATAACGTTTATAAAGATACTAAATCACTATTTCTAAAACATTATTATCCACCCAAAAAAATTATTTACATTTTTTTTATTTACATTTTTTATTTATTAATGTCTGTAAAACATTATTATCCATAGGGGGTCTTAGGTTTAGGCACCACCAGGGGGGTCTTAGGTTTAGGCACCAACAGGGGGGTCTTAGGTTTAGGCACCAACAGGGGGGTCTTAGGTTTAGGCACCAACAGGGGGGTCTTAGGTTTAGGCACCAACAGGGGGGTCTTAGGTTTAGGCACCAACAGGAGGGTCTTAGGTTTAGGCACCAACAGGGGGGTCTTAGGTTTAGGCACCAACAGGGGGGTCTTAGGTTTAGGCACCAACAGGGGGGTCTTAGGTTTAGGCACCAACAGGGGGGTCTTAGGTTTAGGCACCAACAGGGGGGTCTTAGGTTTAGGCACCAACAGGGGGGTCTTAGGTTTAGGCACCAATAGTGGGGTCTTAGGTTTAGGCACCAACAGGGGGGTCTTAGGTTTAGGCACCAACAGGGGGGTCTTAGGTTTAGGCACCAACAGGGGGGTCTTAGGTTTAGGCACCAACAGGGGGTCTAGGGGTTAGGGATAGGTACAGGGAGGGTTTTTAACAAACGTAAATATAAGTTTCAGTTTACAAACAGGGAAGATTAACGGTTTAAGAATTGCCGATCTCATACACATTATTTAGTGATTTATAAATTTTTAAAACACTATTTCTAAACGAAATTCTACACAATATTTCTATAAACGATAATACTGTTTATCGTTTACACCACGCGCCCTTTTTTCCCGACGCCCTTTTTTGATGTACGCCTGTTCACAGTAACAGATCACTTTAAGCTAACTCGCAGCATGCAGGCTTTGCATTAACCCCCTTGGCGATACGCAGTCTCAGGCTGCGTCCGCCGGGAGGTTTTTTTGTCAAATAATTAGCATTTCGCTAGCTAAGCATATGTACAAAGTTGCTCCGGTCCCCCCATGCCCGCCGATCGCCGCCGGCTATAAATACCTCGTCACGATCCCACGAAAAGCGCAGTTTCCCGATCGGCTTCCGACGTTGCTATGGCGACGATTGGAGTTGACGTCATCGACGTCATTCGCAATCCCGATCGCCGTCATCGCGAAGCCTGGAGCCGATTGGGCAGCTGCACCGGCGTGGGAAAGCTGGGCGGGTTATGTATAATGGGAGCTATTGCGGGCGATCGTGGGGGACCGGAGCAACTTTGTGCATACGCTTAGCTAGCGAACCGCTAGCTAAAGCGTATTGCACCATTAAAAAAAAAAAGTCCTGGGGCCATGTGATCCTCCGCGGCGGCTACCCCGTGTGTAGTACGGGGTTACCGCCAGGGAGGTTAAAGTCTATGTCCAATCTCCATTGCAGTTCACACACATTTTAGCGCATGTGTTATGCAACTGACCACTGTGAACCTAGCCTGAAGGGAATGGGTGCGATTTATTAACAATCGCTAATCAAACGCAATCGCTCACAAAAGCGCTTATAGTGTGGATCCGGCCTAATGAATGGAATTCCTATTGGCTGAACTGAGAATACACAAGAGTAATCAGTTACAAACTAATGACTGATTCCTATCTGTTCGAATAATCAGTTGTTCGGTAATCTAGTTATCATTCTGAATCTAATTTGCCCAGTGCAAAATACTGCTACAGGCCAAAAAAAAATTCAACTCCTGGTATAAAATAATAAAAATATGTAGCCTTGTGGCACAACCTGCACATTCTTCTCATGACAGGCAGGAAAATATTTATCTAACATGACCTTAAAATTAAGCCTGGTACACACCTTCAATTTTAATTGGCCAATTTTTCTACTTCCGTGTAGTATGAGGGTCATCATACCTCGATTACTGTAAGCAGATTGTGTAGGTAACCTCTCATACTACATGGAGGTGGTAAAATAAGTAAGTGATTGGCCAATCAAAGTTGATGGTGTGTACCATGTTAAACATTGCTGATTTTTTTTCGCTCTACACAAACTGGTACGCATAAAGATAATCAGATTTGGAAATTCTCAATACGATTAGTGCATTGCAAAATTCTGGTTCAGACTGTACTAATTCCAGTAATTGGTAATATCCAGTTGAAATATTTTTTCCCATTCATATAAGCAATGCTAAGAAAATCAGGCAGTTCCTTCCCTCCCCCCCCAAGCAGATCATACATATATAAGGTCCCTACACACGCTATACAGAAGTCGCTGCAAAAGACAAATGACAAGTCTTTCCAACGATGTTGTCCACACACCAATATTGCAAACAACCATCATTTACAGTAGATAATGCATGTAGTAGCGACATTACACTTGACATGCGCAGATTCTGTAGAACAATGACGTGTTATCTACGTACACACCGTGGCCGACTGTATATCTGCCAACCAGTCGCCTAAGTTGAAACGCCAGTTGGATCTGGCAAAATGACAAATATTGGTCGCTTGTTGCCTGGCTACATGATCGTCATCCAATATGGTAAAATCTGTTCATTTCAAACTTTTGTTGAGTATGTGTACATAAGCTTAATGCCTAGTACAAACTATGCAATTTTCCGTGAGATTGAAGTTCAAATCGATTATTTCCGACAAGTCCGATCATTATGATCGATTTTGTATAAAAGTCATCAGAAATCAGATTGGACCAGTCAGAAATAAATCGATTCGGCCATCAATCTGATGGAAAATTGCATTGTGTGTACTAGGCATTATTATCCCATCAACCAACAGACATGCATCAGATTATAACCATTTCACTGATGACTGCTATAGTGTCTGTATAGTGAGCTTGAGCCTCTATCTACATTGTTAGCAGCCAAGTCCGGATGTGCAAACCTATATGAACAGCTTCCTAACAGCAAGACATATACAGTAGGTCCGTAAGGTGTATAATAAACATTACACTATTGACAAGCAGGTGTGTTATATCAGAAGACATGTACAAGTTATTAGCTGAGATTACTGGGTAGTGTATTATAACTCACCTGTTCAGTCACAGGTCTCCCCCAGTCTCTGACCTCCTAGTGTGGCAAGGCTGAACTCTGGCTGTTTATCACGTTGCCTACTACTGAAAACTCACTGCTTTGTCACTGGATAATAAGATGAACTCACATACCTTGTGTTTTGTACTCTCCTGGTGCTGCTTGTCCCTCCTGGTCTGTCTGCTTCTCCTTCTCTCTGTCTCTCTGTTGCCCTCTCAACCTCAGAACAAAAACTTTTAGCTGAAAGGAAAAAAGTCAGAACTTCCTGAGGCTGTAGAGAGGGTGGGGAGAGAAGCAGCGGTGTAGGAGGAGGAGAGGCTGAGAGTAATCAGAGAGGAGTGATAGAGAGAGCTATAGCTGCTGCTTCTGCTGCTGGAGGAGGAACAGGGAGGAGGGTGCTGCAGACACACACACTATGATTAGTGTTACAGACCTGGGCCTGATGCTGCACTACAGTCACACCGATTAGTGTTACAGACCCGGGCCTGATGCTGCACTGAAAAAAAAGTGAAAAAGATAAACAGAGAAAGTTCACCTATTAAACAGCAGAGCTATCCAACTTCCCCTCCATCAAAAATAAAGAGAAATAAAATAGATTTTAGGGCCCATTCACATTGCAGTAAAAAAGGTTTCCAGAACGCAAAAAAAGCAAAATAGTATGGTGAATGCATCCTGTGCCAGTGCCATTAACAGGGGTCCCCAAACATTTTGGGTCGAGGGCCGGGTCAACATACTTCAGACTGCTGGCGGGCCGGAGTATACATAAAATGATGTAGAAGTCTTTGCGGGCCAGAAGCATACCCAGGTGACAACCTGCAGTCCAATTGGACAGCAGTGTCACCAGATGTGGAATTTGATTGGAAACTAGCTAATTACTGCTTTCTGGCATCCATGTGGATGGGTGGTGCCAGCACTGCTATTCTATATGCGGACCAACAATAGTTAATAAGAAAAATATGTTGTTTTATAATTCAAACCACACTGGTCCTTTCTATCTTGGTTCATTTTCCTTTAGTAATTTATCAATTTAAAGGATGGGAATAAAGTTTAGAGTCAATCAAACACATTTCCTAGTAGAGAAATATATATATTTACATAGAAAGAGGGACAAAGTCCTGAAAGAGGGACAAATGAGGAGGGAAGAGGGACAGAGGGACAGGGCTCCCAAAGAGAAACTGTCCCTCCAAAAGAGGGATAGTTGGGAGCTATGTAGACAGGACAGGTGTTTGGGAGCTATGTAGACAGGACAGGTGAGTTGGCGTTTTGCATGCGGCAATCAGGCACCATCTGTTCCCATAGGCGATACAGTTGCAGAAGATTGCAGTGGGTTGGGTTTTTGCATTTGCTGTCCAGTCCGTGTGCGTTGCATCTATTAATGCAGTGGTCCTCAAACTAAGGCCCGCAAGCCGAATGTGGCCCCCTTGAGGCTTTTTTACCGGCCCCCTCCCCCACACACACACACAAAATATATTACTTATAGACGCGTTCAGCTACATCTTTAAATCGTTATGCCTCCTGGGCACAACCATCTCTGATGACCTGACCTGGAGGGCAAATACCACCGCAACTCAGAAGACGGCACAGCAAAGACTCTTCTTCCTTCGCCAACTGAAGAAGTTTGGTATAGCCCAGGAACTTCTGAGGTCTTTCTACTCTGCCACAATTGAGTCAGTTCTTTGCTCATCCATTCTGGTCTGGTTCGCTAGCTGAACTGCCAGCGACTGATATAAACTTCAGAGGGTCATCATCTCAGCGGAGAGGATTATTGGAAAACCTCTTCCACTTCTAGATCTCATCTACAACACCAGTTTGCATAACAGAGCAATGAAAATTGTGGGTGACCCCTCTCACCCAGGTCACAGCTTTTTCAGACATCTCAAATTGGGCTGGAGGTTCCAGTCTATCCCTGCTAAGACTACTAGGCGTATGAACACTTTTTTCCCCCACAGCCGGTAAGCCGCATCTACACGAGTAGATGCGGTCGCGATGCTCCTTATCAATCGAGCCGCTGATGCGGCTCGATTAATAAGATCCGACAGGACGGATCTCCGCACCGCCGATTCCCTGCTCGCTCCCCGCAAGGGGACAATGGCAGGGAATCGAGTGGAAGATAAGCGGCGCCGGCGGGGACCGAGCGGGCACGAGCGGGGAATCGAATGCGGCGCACGAGCGGGGACGCGGCAGGCACGCGGAAGAGGCGATCCGGCGGCTAATCGAGCCTCCGGATCGCTGCAATGTCCCATAGTGTAGATGGGGCTTTAGACTCTTGAACTCTGACCATTCCACTGACACCCCCCCCCCCCCCCCCCCCTGCAGCGGCCCTCTGCAGACTAATATCTGATTTCGGGCTGCTGCTGCTTTTACTGTCTTGCTATAGGTCTTACTAGAATTAATGTAATTATCTTCTGTAACACGCTGCTGTCCCTGCTAGATCCACAATGATTTACTTCTAATGTTTTACTCTTGTTCTATTGTATAACTCTTTCTGTGCCAATCAATGTGCCAAATCCAATTCCGGGCACGGCCCAGCTGTGCTTGGCGAAATAAACAAATTCTGGTTCTTTATGTTATGCATGACTAGGGGTGTGACAGGGACGTGATCAGGGGTGTGGAAGGAGTCCTCTTTCTCATCTCAAAAAGTTGGGAGGTATGCATCTATCGGGTTTCCTGGCTGCTGACACCCGCTGTTCAGTTTGAAGCATATTAGAGCCCAGCAGAAGCATGGGGAACCTCATTGGTTTGCTAAAAAAACAAAACAATAGGAATCCTGCTTCGAATGGGAAAATTGCCATTGGTTTCAGGACAGCGAGTCAGTGGCAATGCAAATGGAGCGGTTGTAAAACGGCAGATATATGGATGCATTGAGGGCACTTACCGCGCCGTTTCTGCATCCACTTCATCTGCGTTGCAGTGTGAACCGCCGTGTCCCCATTCATCATCTGCATTGCGGGTGGGCATCCGATGTTAAAGAGAACCAGAGACGAAGCACCCTCATGTATTTTATTACATTTATCAGTGGGAACATGACAGTGAACACATACCCTGCTTTTAGTTTCATTCTTCTCTCCTCAATCTGCCTGTTATCAGCTGTGATAAGAATCCACGACTGAGCATTCAGTCTAGGTTTGACCTGGAATCATTATAGCTAAGTCAGTCTTCTGTGAAGTCTTTTCAAGCCCAAGCCTGCCCCCTTGTGGCTCTGCTTTGCTGCTTTGCATACTCAGAGCTCTGAATCAGAGCCTCTGATGACATGGGAGGAGCTGCTCTGCTGAGAAAGAAGCTCTGAAACAACAGACAAGTGTGACTGCTGTGTGATCTGTGCAGTCATCACTATTATCTATGCAGTTGCATTCCTATGAGAGACACTTCCTACAGGCAGCCACACAGCATACCCGAATAATGAATGCACACAGATGAAAGGCTGCAGCAGCCCTGCTTGCCTATAGTCTCATAGAGCCTAGACAGCACATCCATAACAACTCATAACCTGGAAGCAGAATGGGTATGAGCCGGTGGCCATATTGGATTTTTCCTGGAGCAATAATGGATTAAAAACACTCAAAAAGGCACACTAGAGCGGCGAAATTATCAGGTAGAGCATTTATTCTTTACAAGCTATCAACTGATATGTTTATTTTGTGTGAAACGTTCATCTCTGTTTCCCTTTAAGCACGTGTCACCTTTGCTTTATGGAAGCCCAACGTCAGTTCAGACTATGCATGGGGACCACAAAGAATGTCCAGAACACTCTTAAACCCCCATTAATTCTCACTCACCGCTGCAGTATCTGGTAAGCCAAACCAATCCACATAGACAAGGAGGGCCGCAGGCCAAGTGGAATAGATGAATACCGGTATGCTTTTATTTGTAACTCCACACAGAAAGACAACACATCCACAGGATCAGCTAACGCGTGTCAGGCTCAGAATCTGCCCTTAGTCACCTTAGTGTCTTTCTGTGTGGAGTTAACAATAAAAGCATACCGGTTTTCATTCATCCCACCTGGCCTGCGGATCCTCCTTGTCTGTCTGTATGGGGACCACAGCGGGAGACAGGTAAAGTAAATCTCCGGGTAGGGGGCACATTCACATTAGGGGAAACAGCGTCGGGAATTCCGTCGTATTCATCACTTGTCCCGATATCGCATGCCATTTACCGCCTGCGCACCAGGTAGACCAAATTGGCTCGACATCTTGCAGTATGTCCAATCAATACATTTCACCAATTTTGGGCCAAAATTGGTCAAATTGTTGATCAGGCATGCTTGTGGTCGGCACAGATTTTCATGTGATTTGCTAATATTTTTTGAATCGAATGCTCGATCGGCCGCGAGTCGACTGATGTATGGGCACCTTAACATGACCCCGGGGAGGGAAATTGGGCAGAAATTTGACCTTCGCTTAGGGGTGTTCTCAATTTTGTTGCTAGAAGTTTCGACAATAATAGCTGTGTGCTGAGTTATTTTGATAGGACAACAAATTTAGGGCCTGTACACACTGAAAAACGCAAACAAAATCGCAAGCGCATGCGTTTTTAAAGTGCCTGTAGTTTTAAAAACCCATGCGCTTTTGCCTGCGTTTTTTGTGCGTTTGCGTTTTTCTTGTAATTGCTGATTGGCTAAAGAATCCTTTGTTTTTTTTCTAGTTTACATTTCAACAGGAATCAGGAGATTGCAGAGTCTTCTGGGATACTGACTTCTGAAAAACGCAGGCAAAAACGCAAGCGCATGCGTTTCTAATGCGTTTTTCATGCGCTGCGCTTAAAAAAGCGCAGCAGGCACTGCAATTGCGTTTTTCTAAAAACGCCTCGCACCAGTGTGTACAAGTCATCACGATTTTCATTCTTTTTCAAAAGACCTTGCAATTTTAAAAACGCATGCGTTTTTAAAAACGCAACGCAAGCGCAGCAGTGTGTACAGGCCCTTACACTGTTATACTGTAGTATACTGACTACATTGTAGCAAAGGGGTTGATGCACTAATTGCCAGTAATATTGCAGTGTGCATGAAGCACACAGCAATATCACCATTACTACCAACAGCAGTGTATTATGCTATAGTTATGCTATTATGCGACTGCGATACATGATTAATATGAGCATTACTATTGTAACACGTGCTAAGCAAGTAGCATGATGCGTGTTACCGTAGCAACGCTATGGTATGGGCACCTTTAGGCTTGATTCCCACTTGTGCCGAATCACATGCGGCCAGCAGGAGCGTGCTCTGATTGTCTGCTGTGGTCTGGCTGCCCAGGGGCAGATGCATTACCTCCATAGGCTATATGGGGAATCTATCTGCTCTTTCGGGATTATCGTGGACAGCACAGAAGTGCAGTCCGTTAAAGAGAACCTGAGGCGGTGCATAGGGGGGCAGATGGGACAGAAAGTTCTCTGCCTCATGACATACCTCTGTGTCCCCCCACCGCCGCGCTATAGCTCCCCCAAAATTAGCTACAGTATTTGTCGTTCTATCGCGGAGGGTAATGAGAGTACGGCCTCTTGCACACTGCACGCGATTCTGATTCAGATTCCGCTTTTTAATCAGTTTTTACATCCGATTCAGATTCCGATTTGCAGTGTGCAGGGAGCAAACTGCAAATCAGAATCTGAATCGGATGTAAAAACTGATTAAAAAGCGGAATCTGAATCGGAATCACTTGCAGTGTGCAAGAGGCCTACAAGGGATTCCCTGCTCAAAACTCCTGCGGGCTTTCCAGAGCTGCCATTGGGCAGCTCTCCCTGTCCACGCCCCCTGCTGATCCCCCGCCTCCCTGCACACTGAGAGAGAGAGAGAGAGAGAGTGATATCTCCCCTTCCAGCGTCGTGATCCTAGAGGTCACTAAAATGAAAGTGAGGCAGTGCGGGCTTCAGGAGTGGCAGGATTGCGGCTACCGGATCTGCCCAGCCCCCCGGATCAGATAGCCTAGGTTTCTCATTTGTTTTTTAATTATATGAGCGCACCTCAGGCTCTTTTTAAGGTTGTGTTCCCATCTGTAGCCAAATCACATGTTGCCAGTGTGAGCGGATAGTGTAGTGTCCACTCTGATGGTCCGCTATGGTCCGCTGTGGTCCGGCTGTAGCCTGGAGGAGATGCGTGACCCCCACAGGTTATATGGGAGAAATGTATCGGCCTGTCCGGGATTATCACGAACTGCACAGAAGTTCAGCCTGTTTACCGCAACGAACCTCATGGATCCGCTGCAGAGTGTGAACGACTCTTATGTATAAAATAGGAGCCATTCACTGTCTGTTTAGCAATGAGTGAGGAACGGACAAAAACAAATGTCTGTTCTCAGCTTGAAGGTGTTTACACGCCTCTTGATTTTATAGCGCCCGTCGGGGATTGGGATACAATCCACAAAGGCGACATCGATGCCCGGCCTGTACAGACACGTTACAGATATGTAGCAGATCACTAGTTCTGTTGCTATGTGGATGACCTGACGAGCCGCACGACTAAACAACCAACTCATTTACATGCTGCGCACGCAAGCGGTATGACGGACTGCACGATACGGCCGCATTCTAAACAAGTACAAGTCATTCAAACGACTTGTACATTCAACCAACTGCACGATATCAGCCCAACAGTCGTGTGAGTAGATCTGACAGTTGGATTAGGCAAGCCGCCTGTTACCAGTCACTTGTATAGTTGTTTGTGCGCGTATACATGCCTGATTATCATCCAACAAAGCCAGGCGATAATCAGGCAGCAGGTTGGTCCGTGTGTACGAGGCTTTAGATCAATTTATCAGTAGAAGAGCACAAACAGGTCTCTGGTAGAACAATGGATAAAGGAGTTTGTAGTTGTCTAAAGATATGCTTATGCAGCAGACATAAATTAGTGTTGTTTTATGGCCAGCCTGCCTGATGGTACCTGCAAGGTTATCCTGACAGACAGGTTTCTGCTGTATACAAGTATATGATTAATTCCTGTACAAACATTCGCAGAGTGAAAGAATAATGCTGCCAGAAAGTCACTCCTTCAATCCTGATAATAAAACAACAAATACAACATGAATAAAGACATCTTGGAATCAGCTTGTTGTAGTGCCAGCACTATTCCCAATAAAACATCCTTATATTCAGGTGCTGCTTGATTATCCAAGATCTACTGGTGTACAGCATCGTTCAGCATTGTTTTACAATTCATAAACTCTTATTTCTAAAGACGTCCCTGAAAAGGAGTTTAAGCGGACCTGAACTTGCATGGGAAACCTGAGTTGCTTAAAGCCTCATACACACGAGCCACCGTTGTAGCTGTTGCTAGCACACAGGAGACGTGTGCGCAACAGCCGGCGACAGCTCCGCCTGAGCGACAGCTGTCTACACGTCTCTGCCCAAAAGGCAGAGACGCGGCGGAAGCTGTCGCCGAAGGTTTGGCCCCCCGCCGGAAGCTCCATTATCAGTGTGTGGGTAGCTGTCGCTTGTCCGCAGACACACGAAGTACGCGTGGCGGACCAGCGACTGTTGCGGAGACAGAAGTTGCCGGTGATTGAACTTTTCAATCGCACGGCAACTGCTGTCTCCGGCGACAGTTCAGGGTGCGCACCTCATACACACGGGGCAACTGCCGCTCAGACATGCGCGTGCCACGTGTTTGTGGCGACAGTTGTGCCCCGCGTGTATGAGCTTTTACCCTGTTTTACTGCAGGGTAATGCAATGGCAATGCACACTTACAGCGGTGCGTCGGAAGTTCCCAAACTGCCCTGAGATGCTTCAAAGTTAACAGTGCATTACCATTGGACTTTTGAGTGGCAGAAGTAATGTAAGTCAAAGGGCGATGCAAGAATTTTAAACATGTTGACGACGGTGGTGCAGCATACTTGCATGGAATGATGTGACTACGACAGGGAAACAGAGGAATCCCCATATTTCTTGTCCAGCATGGAGTACGTCGCTGAATGGGGGGGGCTCGGGGGTGGTGTGTGTGTGTGTGCGTGTGTGTGTCTCAATGCATAAGACCCTTTCCAGGGGCGGGGAAAATCCAAGCATTTTCAGGGGGGGGATTCCTGAAAGGTCTCCCTCAGCCTCACACGATACAGTATAAAAATATGGTAGGATATCATGCTGGGTACACATAATATAATTTCCCATTCGACTGTCAGGATCTGACAATTATTTCCTGAGTGTCCGATCTGCTTCAGATCGACTACAGGATCGATCAGGAGCAGTTTGGATACAGATAATAATGAGGACAGCTGACATTGGTAATGAAGGGGAAAGTAAAGCATTCACCCAGCAGGGAAAAGGGCTGCAGTGGTCTCCCCAGGCTCTTTTAGCCGGGTACTCCACCAGGCTAATTTTGGGGAACACTGGCTGTCATTGGCTTGCCTCCTCATTCTCCTCCAATCCTGTAAGCAGAGGTACAGTGGCCCTGCATTCCCCCGTCGCGCCCCACCCGGCTACTTTTTCATGCCCCCCGGCTGGAAAAAAAATTCCGGAGAGAACACTGGGCTGTGTTAAGTTCCCCAGAGCTGCTCCATACTGTGTACACACACTGCTGCTACATCCAAAGTCAACTGTAGCAGTGCGAGAAAGTGCAAACAGTAGCACGGTGCTGTGAGCTGCAGGATGCCTGCAGATACTCTGGTGTCTCAACTTATGCTTGTCCCTAGACAATGCACCGGCCCTGGTCTGAGGGGGGATTCTGTGCAGCTGTAATCCCCCCCCCCTGTGTTTGCCTATGCAAGTTTCAGCGGACTCTGCCGCAGAGTCATATAACTGACATTTTATGCAACGGGGCGGGGCACCGTGCTGCAAACGCACAGGCCACCATGTGTAAAACCAGCCATAAAAATAAAAAAAATGTTCAATACAACTTACAGAATTTCCACAGAGATGCTGCTGTGTGTTAACAGAAAAGGTTAACCTCCTGTGTTTACATATTAGCTCAGAATTTGGCCACAGAGAGCTGACAGCTCAACTTACACTGGCTCATTAATTGCAGGGAGGATTAGACAGGATGTTCTATATAAACACACAGGGTGGATTTCTCAGTTTTCCTTCTGTCCTGTGCAAGAGTTCAGGTCTGCTTTAACATCTGTTTACCTTCCAGGGTCGTAACTAGAAATCACTGGGCCCCCCTGCGAAGCTTTGGATGGGGCTCCCTCCTGCCAGAACAGAGCACTCGGGGAGGGGTAGAGAGATTGGGGGCTAGACGTTGTACACAAGAGCCTGCTAAACACTGAATAGGGACTGTCTACAAATCTTTGCAAAACTTTGTATGATTCCTTATTAGTGGCTGAGCAGATGCAGTTTTTTTTTAATCAATTTGCAGTAGCGATTCTGGGCATGTGCCTAGCAATTTCCTATTTATTTTGGCAACAGGGTGTGTGCTCAAACAACAAGTGAACCCTTATATACCTGGCTTTGCAGATAAGGCCTAATTAGCTTATTCATGAGACACTGCTCAAGCAAATCTGCATTCGCTTTCCCATGCTAGGATATGCAGGGTTATGCCAACCAACTCACCGCAAAAAATTTTTCCCCTTGGGGATTAGTTCGCGCAGCATTTAGCACTTATCCAGGATCGCCACGTGGAGGAACTCTGTAGCCTCCCCCCTGGGGGGAGGTTAAGAAGTGCGGGGGGCCCCCCAAAGCGCTGCCACTGCCAGAGAGAGCCACCCACCTCCCAAAGGGTAGGACTCACCTTATTTCGTGCTGCGTCAAAGTGCATTATTATGCCAGGCCAAATGTGCACGACTTGGGAGCACCACAAAAGGGGGGGGGGAGTGAAGCGTGGGTCACCCCAAGCCTTTTAAAGCTCAGGGGCGACGCCGCAGCTCCACACTTGTTGTTCGAGCACACACCCTGTTGGTAAAATGTTTTCTGGAAGCAAGTTGTAGATGGCCCTCTCTGCACGGGCTGTCTGCAGCCTGTTTCCCCATTGGGGTGTAGAGCTGCGGCGTCGCCCCTGAGCTTTAACAGGCTTGGGGTGACCCACGCTTCACTCCCCCCCCCCCTTTCGTGGTGCTCCCAAGTCGTGCACATTTGGCCTGGCATAATAATGCACTTTGACGCGGCACGAAATAAGGTAGGTCCTATCCTTTGGAAGGTGGGTGGCTCTCTCTGGCAGTGGCAGCGCTTTGGGGGGCCCCCCGCACTTCTTAACCTCCCCCCAGGGGAGAGGCTACAGAGTTCCTGAGCAATGAGAGTGCTTGGAGCTCTGTTGAGCCCCCTTTTTCCTGGGATCCTGGGTGGGGGGCTCCACGTGGCGATCCTGAATAAGTGCTAAATGCTGCGCGAACTAATCCCCCGCAGGACAAAAACATTTTGCAGTGAGTTAGTTGGCATAACCCTGCATATCCTAGCATGCGAAAGCGAATGCAGATTTGCTTGAGCAGTGTCTCATGAATAAGCTAATTAGGCCTTATCTGCAAAGCCAGGTATACAAGGGTTCACTTGTTCACAATTTTTTTCCTATTTATGCCAAGTGATTTTTGGAGCATTTGGTTGTAGTGATTTTGTAGTTTTTGTAAAATTTGTGATGAAAGTTAATAGCTTTGGGCAAAAATCGCTTTGAAAAAAAAAAATTGCTCCGTTCAACGTTTAAAGGATCCCCAAAGTGACATGATGAGATAGACATGTGTATGTGCCTAGCACACAGATAACTATGCTGTATTCCTTTTTTTTTTTTTCTCTGCCTGAAAGAGTTAAATATCAGGTATGTAAGTGGCTGACTCAGTCCTGATTCAGACAGGAAGTGACTACAGTGTGACCCTCACTGATAAGACATTCCCCTTTTTATCTCTTTCTTGCTCTCAGAAGCCATTTTCTGCTAGAAAAGTGTTTTATAGTTGGAATTTCTTATCAGTGAGGGTCACACTGTAGTCACTTCCTGTCTGAGTCAGGACTGAGTCAGCCATTTACATACCTGATATTTAACTCTTTCAGGCCTGGGGCACACCAAAACCCGCTAGCAGATCCGCAAAATGCTAGCAGATTTTGAACCGCTTTTTTTATTTTTATGAGGCGTTTTGCGGATTGCTGCTGCGGATTACAGTGTACCATATTTCATATATTGCTACAGTAAAGCTGCTACTGAACAGCTTCTGTAACAAAACTGCCTGGGAAACTGCTCTGATCTGCCGTTTTTCAGAGCGGTTTGCGTTTTTCCTATACTTAATATTGGAGGCAGAAACGCCTCCGCAATCCAAAAAATGCCTCACCCCGGGAGGATTTGTTTCAGCAAAACGCCTCTGCTCTGGTGTGCACACCCCCATTGAAATATATTACCCTAGCATAGCAAGCGGCTGCAAAAACGGCAAAAAAGCCGCTTGGTGTGCCCCAGCACTCAGACAGAAAAAGGGAAAAAAAGGAACACAGCATAGTTATTTATGTGCTGGGCACTGTACATACACATGTCTATCTCATCATGTTACATGTCACTTCGGGTATCCTTTAAAGCAATTTTCTACTTTTCCTATACTTTACATTGAGGCCGGCTTCAGGCTGCATATTGGTGGGGCGTTTCGGCAACCGCACTGCAACGCGAGAAACAGGCCTTCGGGGAACACTGTGGTACTATGCGGTATTCCCTGTCCGGCATCTGGCCAAGCAGGAAGTGGTGCTCACTTCCTGCCGGCCAAGCTATCACATGCGTGGAAACGTAATGCAAAAAATATGCTTTTGCGCATGTACGACGCGTAAAACCTGTGGCGGGATTTCACACTGACACGCGTCACCTTAGACTTAAATGACTTCTAGTCCACGGCACCTCGACGCAGAACTGTGCGGCAACGTAGTTTTGGACGCGCGTCAGACTGACTACTTCCGGCGCACTGCAGGTAATGTAAAATCACCCATAGACATTAATTTCCCTAGCGGTAAGTTGCCACAACACACTGCATCCAAAATGCTGCAGAACCCAAAAAACAACACATTGCTCTGGTGTGACCAATCCCATACACAGACACAGACACACACACATTAGCCAAGCGCTTTTGGAAATGCTAGTGATTTTAAAAGAGCTCAGAAGCGCTCTTGGTGTGCAGCAGCCCTAAATGAGGACCTGTTCACACTAGGTCCACTTTCCATGGTGTTAGGCAACAGACAAATGGACACAACGAACCAATCTATGTTTCCCTATGTAAAAGCAAGGAACTGCTCACAGATGTCCTTTCTTCATCATATCCAATACTTTTCTGCAACTCACAAACCTGACCCACGTGCCTTTTTGAACAGCGAATGCGTTGTCATGCATCCCATAGTATGGCTCACATCCGTTTGAGTGGGGTCCTTTAAAAATGGCGCCAGTTATCGTAGTTAAAAAACGGCGCCCCATAGAGAACCACTATCGCTAGTTATTTTTCGTTTTTGACAGCTAAAAAATGGCGCCGGCTTTAAAAACGATATTTATCGTTTATATTTATATTTGTATTGCTCCCAAACGATATTTATCGTTTTAACCCTTGCTTTGCTGCCGTTTGGAAAATATCTGCCCGCCGGCTTTAATGTTTAATAGCAAAGCCCCCTTAAAAGCTACAAACACCAAATTTGCAGGGAATGTTAAGAAGAAAATTGTGAACAAGAGGAAAAATTTTTTTTCAGAAAGACCTTATAGTTTTTGAGAAAATCGATTTTGAATATTCTTCTTCTGACCGTGGTAAAATTAAACGCCCGCCGACTTTAGCAGTTAATAGCAAAGCCCCTTTAAATGCCAGAAACACCAAATGTGTAGGGAATGTTAAGAAGAATAGTGGGAACACGAAGAAAAAAAATTGTTCAAAAAGACCTTATAGTTTTTGAGAAAATCGAGTTTAAATCTTCCAAGAGGAAATGTATCTATTTAAATCGCGTACTGACATTTCCATGGAAACTTTTTCCGCCGACTTTAGCAGTTAATAGCAAAGTCCCCTTAAATCCTAGCAACACCAAATTTGCAGGATATGTTAAAAAGATACTGGGAAACAATATTTAAAAAAAAAAATTGAAAAATTTTATTTATTTATTTTTTTAAATTAAAATTTGTGGGTTATGTTCAGAGTGTGGGAAATGTTTTGAAAAAAATGACGTGGGGTCCCCCCTCCCGAGCCTCTGTAACCCCTTGTCTCCCATGCAGGCTGGGATAGCCAGAATGCGGAGCCCCGGCCGACTGGGGCTTCGCACCCTGAGCTATACCAGCCCGCATGGTCCATGGTATGGGGGGGCTTCGGGGGGGAGGGGCGGCCAAGCCTTCCCCTCCCCCCCGGAGCCCTTGTCCAATCCATGGACAAGGGGCTCTTCCCCACCTCCGGTGCCCCAGGAGGAGGTGGGGGCGATGACTCCCTGGGGGGGGGGGGTTCATGGTGGCATCTGGGAGTCCCCTTTAAGAAGGGGACCCCCAGATGCCCACCCCCCTCCCAGGAGAAATGAGTATAGGGCTACTTTGTACCCCTTACCCATTTCCACAAAGGGTTAAATGAAATAAAAACACAACAACGAGAAAAGTCCTTTAACCTCCCTGGCGGTTTATTAAAATCCGCCAGGGGGCAGCAAATAAGTTTTTTTTAAAAAAAAAATTTCTTTTTCATGTAGCGAGACAATGTCTCGCTACATGATAGCCGCTGCCGAGCGGCATCCCCCCAGCCCCTCCGATCGCCTTCGGCGATCAGAGATCAAGAGATCCCGTTCAAAGAACGGGATCTCTTGGAGGGCTTCCCCCGTCGCCATGGCGACGGGGCGGGATGACGTCACCGACGTCATCGACGTCGTGACATCAAAGGGGAATCCGATCCACCCCACGGCGCTGCCTGGCACTGATTGGCCAGGCAGCGCACGGGGTCTGGGGGGGGGGCGGCTGCGGCGACGCGTATAGCGGCGGATCGGCGGGTAGCGGCGGCGATCGGAGGTTACACGCAGCTAGCAAAGTGCTAGCTGCGTGTAACAAAAAAAAAATTATGCAAATCGGCCCAGCGGGGCCTGAGCGGTGCCTCCCGGCGGCATAGCCCGAACTCAGTTCGGGCTTACCGCCAGGGAGGTTAATGTTCTAAATTAACCAGAAATACTTACCTGTACCTTTAAGAAAAAAATCCCACGTCAATTAGGTCCCACGACAGTATCCTCTGTCTTGCAACCTTCTGTTACATCTTGATTGAAGATCTCCGCCGCCCCGACGCCACATACGCCGCCTCCGCCGCACTGCTCTTAGCTATACTTAGTATAGCTAAGAGCAAAAAGCATCTTTAAATTTTAGCTCCAATGGTCCCCATTGGTTCCTTAACAGACCAATGGGGATCAAGAGGATCCCCATTGGTCGATAAGGAACCAATGGGGAGCCTTGGAGCCAAAATTTAAAGATGCTTTTTGTTCTCAGCTATACTTAGTATAGCTGAGAGTTGCATCTATGCATCTATATAGACGCATTAACGCTAGCTGCCGCTGCCCTCCCTGCCTCTCCCCACCTGTCACCCTCACCCATGCTGGCACCCATGGGTGCATTGGGTGCCAGCATGGGTGAGGGTGACAGGTGGGGGGAGGCAGGGAGGGCAGCGGCAGCTAGCGCTAATGCGTCTATATAGACGCATAGACGCAACTCTCAGCTATACTTAGTATAGCTGAGAGCAGTGCGTCGGAGGCGGCGTGTGTGGCGTCGGGGCGGCGGAGATCTTCAATCAACATGTATCAGAAGATCGCAAGATGGAGGATACTGTCGTGGGACCTGATTGGCGTGGGATTTTTTTCTTAAAGGTACAGGTAAGTATTTGTGGTTAATTTAGAACATTAAAGGACTTTTCTCGTGGTTGTGTTTTTATTTCATTTAACCCTTTGTGGAAATGGGTAAGGGGCACTTTGTACCTCTATACTCATTTCTCCTGGGAGGGGGGTGGGCATCTGGGGGTCCCCTTCTTAAAGGGGACTCCCAGATGCCACCATGAACCCCCCCACAGGGAGTCGTCGCCCCCCGCCTCCACCTGGGGCAAGGGAGGCGGGGAAGAGCCCCTTGTCCATGGATTGGACAAGGGGCTCCGGGGGGGAGGGGGAGGCTTGGCCGCCCCTCCCCCCCGGAGCCCCCCACACCATGGACCATGCGGGCTGGTATAGCTCAAGGTGCGAAGCCCCAGTCGGCCGGGGCTCCGCATTCTGGCTATCCCAGCCTGCATGGGGGACAAGGGGTTACAGAGGCTCGGGAGGGGGGACCCCACGTCGTTTTTTTTTAAATTTGGTATCAATTTTTATTTTTTTAATGTTCTGAGTGTGGGAAATAAATTTTAAAAAAAAACGACGTGGGGTCCCCCTCCCGAGCCTCTGTAACCCCTTGTCCCCCATGCAGGCTGGGATAGCCAGAATGCGGAGCCCCGGCCGACTGGGGCTTCGCACCCTGAGCTATACCAGCCCGCATGGTCCATGGTATGGGGGGGCTTCGGGGGGGAGGGGCGGCCAAGCCTTCCCCTCCCCCCCGGAGCCCTTGTCCAATCCATGGACAAGGGGCTCTTCCCCACCTCCGGTGCCCCAGGAGGAGGTGGGGGCGATGACTCCCTGGGGGGGGTTCATGGTGGCATCTGGGAGTCCCCTTTAAGAAGGGGACCCCAAGATGCCCACCCCCCTCCCAGGAGAAATGAGTATAGGACTACTTTGTACCCCTTACCCATTTCAACAAAGGGTTAAATGAAATAAAAACACAACCACGAGAAAAGTATTTTAATAATCTTAATTAACCACAAATACTTACCTGTACCTTTAAAAAAAATGTTCCCACGCCAATATATCCTCGGAAATGATCCAACAAATAAGAGCCGGTTACTATACCTTAGGATGCGTCCTGTGCTGACGTATAGCTGCCAGCTCCGCTGTCTCTCCCCGTCTGCCTGCACCTGTCACCCTCACCTAGGGTGGCACCCATGGGTGCACCAGGTGCCAGGCTAGGTGAGGGTGACAGGTGAGGAGGCGGGGAGGACAGCGGGAGCCGTGCTATGCGTCCCTATGCAGGACGCATTGTAAGGTATAGTATTCTAATTGGCGTGGGAGATCTTCAATCAAGTTAATTGAAGATCGCAAGATAAGAGGATATTGTTATTCGTTGGATCATTTCCGAGGATATATTGGCGTGGGAACATTTTTTTTAAAGGTACAGGTAAGTATTTGTGGTTAATTAAGATTATTAAAATACTTTTCTCGTGGTTGTGTTTTTATTTCATTTAACCCTTTGTTGAAATGGGTAAGGGGTACAAAGTAGCCCTATACTCATTTCTCCTGGGAGGGGGGTGGGCATCTTGGGGTCCCCTTCTTAAAGGGGACTCCCAGATGCCACCATGAACCCCCCCCCCAGGGAGTCGTCGCCCCCACCTCCTCTTGGGGCACCGGAGGTGGGGAAGAGCCCCTTGTCCATGGATTGGACAAGGGCTCCGGGGGGGAGGGGAAGGCTTGGCCGCCCCTCCCCCCCCCGAAGCCCCCCCATACCATGGACCATGCGGGCTGGTATAGTTCAGGGTGCGAAGCTCCAGTCGGCCGGGGCTCCGCATTCTGGCTATCCCAGCCTGCATGGGGGACAAGGGGTTACAGAGGCTCGGGAGGGGGGACCCCACGTCGTTTTTTTTTAAAATTTATTTCCCACACTCAGAACATTAAAAAAATAAAAATTGATACCAAATTAAAAAAAAAAACGACGTGGGGTCCCCCCTCCCGAGCCTCTGTAACCCCTTGTCCCCCATGCAGGCTGGGATAGCCAGATTGCGGAGCCCCGGCCGACTGGGGCTTCGCACCCTGAGCTATACCAGCCCGCATGGTCCATGGTGTGGGGGGGGCTCCGGGGGGAGGGGCGGCCAAGCCTCCCCCTCCCCCCCGGAGCCCCTTGTCCAATCCATGGACAAGGGGCTCTTCCCCGCCTCCCTTGCCCCAGGTGGAGGCGGGGGGCGACGACTCCCTGGGGGGGGTTCATGGTGGCATCTGGGAGTCCCCTTTAAGAAGGGGACCCCCAGATGCCCACCCCCCTCCCAGGAGAAATGAGTATAGAGGTACAAAGTGCCCCTTACCCATTTCCACAAAGGGTTAAATGAAATAAAAACACAACCACGAGAAAAGTCCTTTAATGTTCTAAATTAACCACAAATACTTACCTGTACCTTTAAGAAAAAAATCCCACGCCAATCAGGTCCCACGACAGTATCCTCCATCTTGCGATCTTCTGATACATGTTGATTGAAGATCTCCGCCGCCCCGACGCCACACACGCCGCCTCCGACGCACTGCTCTCAGCTATACTAAGTATAGCTGAGAGTTGCGTCTATGCGTCTATATAGACGCATTAGCGCTAGCTGCCGCTGCCCTCCCTGCCTCCCCCCACCTGTCACCCTCACCCATGCTGACGCCCAATGCACCCATGGGTGCCAGCATGGGTGAGGGTGACAGGTGGGGAGAGGCAGGGAGGGCAGCGGCAGCTAGCGCTAATGCGTCTATATAGATGCATAGACGCAACTCTCAGCTATACTAAGTATAGCTGAGAACAAAAAGCATCTTTAAATTTTAAAAAAATGAGTCATACCTGACGAAACTAGTAGGGCGGAGCTTAACCACGGAAGGAGACGCTGGACCTCGAGGCTGTTTTATGTGATATGCGCATTTTAATTTTGGATCTTGTAAGTGTGATTTTAAAGCTTGTTTTACTGGAATAAAACGGTGTTACACCATAGAAGTGTTCTGTCTGAGTTTAAGGTGCTGTCAGACTGAAGGACGACTATCTGGAGGATATTGACATAAGAAAGCGTTATTGCTGGTCCTGTATGGTCAGCCATACCTGCTGGTAAGAGGCTAGTGTATATAAAGTGCATGCGGAAAAGTGGATGGCGGTGGGTCACAAGCGGTGATTGTGAGTGCGGTGAACACTGGGTGATATACAAAGATAATCGGCATACTGCACTATATGGGCTTGTTTCTTTACATGTACGTATGGGATATCATTGAAGAACAAAGGAGGTTGGAGAAGTTATACTGGCTGGGCCGCATACGCTATATGCCAACTGTTGCAATTGGCATCGGAATTTGGTGAGCATAATGGTTGTCCCCTAAAGGGAGTTCAACTGATGACCTGTTGAAGATATATTGATCTGGCTGTATATAGACATTGTGGATTAGGACTTTTACACGAGGACTTTAATAACTGTTTATGTTACCATTACCCTGTCTGTGGGAACTGGGATCCAATTGTAGTGGATGTGGAGGTGTTTAGGATCTGTGTTTAGTATGGTAAAGGCCCCAACATTGGAATATTAGGACCCTGGTTGATGCTGTCAGCACCTTGAGAGAGATCTGTCGAGCGCTCAATCCTTTTAATATAGATCATCTTTAAATTTTGGCTCCAAGGCTCCCCATTGGTTCCTTATCGACCAATGGGGATCCTCCTGATCCCCATTGGTCTGTTAAGGAACCAATGGGGACCATTGGAGCTAAAATTTAAAGATGCTTTTTGCTCTTAGTTATACTAAGTATGGCTAAGAGCAGTGCGGCGGGGGCGGCGTGTGTGGCGTCGGGGCGGCGGAGATCTTCAATCAAGATGTAACAGAAGGTCGCAAGACAGAGGATACTGTCGTGGGACCTAATTGACGTGGGATTTTTTTCTTAAAGGTACAGGTAAGTATTTCTGGTTAATTTAGAACATTAAAGGACTTTTCTCGTTGTTGTGTTTTTATTTCATTTAACCCTTTGTGGAAATGGGTAAGGGGTACAAAGTAGCCCTATACTCATTTCTCCTGGGGGGGGGGGCATCTGGGGGTCCCTTTCTTAAAGGGGACTCCCAGATGCCACCATGAAACCCCCCCCCCCCAGGGAGTCGTCGCCCCCACCTCCTCCTGGGGCACCGGAGGTGGGGAAGAGCCCCTTGTCCATGGATTGGACAAGGGCTCCGGGGGGGAGGGGAAGGCTTGGCCGCCCCTCCCCCCCGAAGCCCCCCCATACCATGGACCATGCGGGCTGGTATAGCTCAGGGTGCGAAGCCCCAGTCGGCTGGGGCTCCGCATTCTGGCTATCCCAGCCTGCATGGGAGACAAGGGGATACAGAGGCTCGGGAGGGGGGACCCCACGTCATTTTTTTCAAAACATTTCCCACACTCTGAACATAACCCACAAATTTTAATTTAAAAAAAAAAAAAAAAATGTTCAATTTTTTTTTTAAATATTGTTTCCCAGTATCTTTTTAACATATCCTGCAAATTTGGTGTTGCTAGGATTTAAGGGGACTTTGCTATTAACTGCTAAAGTCGGCGGAAAAAGTTTCCATGGAAATGTCAGTACGCGATTTAAATAGATACATTTCCTCTTTGAAGATTTAAACTCGATTTTCTCAAAAACTATAAGGTCTTTTTGAACATTTTTTTTTTCTTCGTGTTCCCACTATTCTTCTTAACATTCCCTACACATTTGGTGTTTCTGGCATTTAAAGGGGCTTTGCTATTAACCGCTAAAGTCGGCGGGCGTTTAATTTTCCCACGGTCAGAAGAAGAATATTCAAAATCGATTTTCTCAAAAACTATAAGGTCTTTCTGAAAAAAAAATGTTTCCTCTTGTTTACAATTTTCTTCTTAACATTCCCTGCAAATTTGGTGTTTGTAGCTTTCAAGGGGGCTTTGCTATTAAACATTAAAGCCGGCGGGCAGATATTTTCCAAACGGCAGCAAAGCAAGGGTTAAAACGATAAATATCGTTCAGGCACGAAAAAAAAAAAAGTTTTAAAACGATAAATTTCGTTCAATAGGTCTGCACTATTTTAACCTTTAAAACGATAAATATCGTTTTTTTGTTTTTTTTTTCTTTTTTTTCAGGCTCAGTCTTGCCGCCAGGCATTTTCCTGATTCATTTAAGGCATCCGCCTTAGATTCAGGTATCGCTTGCATCATTGCCTGAAAAAAGACGGGATTTTCAACTTAGTATGCTCTTCAATCTATATGATAACTTTAATAAATCCGTTCAATTTTTACACCCCCCACCTCCAACTAAAAAAAACTTTCATAACCCACTTAACAACAAATCGAAACCCATCCATACCACAGACATACCATAACAGGCTGTGCCAAGAACCTTCACCACCGCCAAATATACTTTACTCCCTACCTTACTATTATTTTAGATATCTTCTGAAGAGAGAGCATTCCGCATACTACCCCATATTTCTCTAAAAGCTCTCTCAGCAGTTGATAAGGCCGCTGTGGGAACATTGGTGGCTCTATCATATACAAATTCCATTTCTCTGAACCAGTCGCTGATATGGGGGTTCCCCCCACCCTTCCAATGTTTTGCAATTATTTTTTTCAGATAGATAGAGCCAATCTCCTTTAAGAAATTGCTTTCCCCATTTTCTTTCGATTCTGTTATACTAAATATCACATTGATTATAGAAATGTTAAAATAGCTATCCACCACCCTTTTACCAAATTTAATAAAGTGTTCCCACAGGGTACCGATCGGTGGACAGAGCCGCCACATATGCAGCTCCGATCCCCCTAACCGCCCGCATCTCCAGCACCGGACATCCGACAGTGGTCCGAACTTTCCCGCTCGTTTGGGTGTCAAATACCATCTTGTTATTATTCTATATTGCATCCATTGGATATCCGGATCAGGGATATTCCACACTGCAGACCATATTCTAGGCCATTGTTCGGACAAGGAAGTTTTCATAATATGCTCCCATTTTTTACAATATGAAGGAAGTTCACATTGATCATTAACTTGTAGGTAATCATAGAGCGAGGACAGTATTTTAGGGGGTCTTTTATTCAAAATCAAAAATTTTTCAAAAACATTTAAGTCTCTCTTAAAGGGCTCACTTTTATTTATATAATTCCGCAATTGAGCAAAACCCCAGGGTACCTTTCCTTCTACTGTTTCCAGGATTCCCTTTATCCCCGCTTCCCTATTACCAAAAACATGGATTAAGCGGGTGTCCAAGCTCAAGCCACTCCCGGCGAACCAAGAGGCCGAAGACGCGGGCGGGAAGCCTGGGATATTTCTCAAAGATGTCAAAAGAGACAGGCCATCCTTGAATTGCCACCTTTTCATGAGTCCCACTAAGAACCCCAAGGTTGGTTTTATCAGGGGGTGGGTTGATGCCACCCATAACCCCCGCACATGTACTAGTTGCCAAGAGAATAATATCTCAAGATTTAGTTCCTCTTTCTCTAGGTTTACCCAAGCTTTTTCCCCTGAGGGTGAAGAATGCTCTCCCTTCCAATCTATTAGCCTTACCAAATGTACACTTTTATAGTAGATCGATATGTCAGGTGCCGCCAGCCCGCCCCCAAACTTACTTCTACTAATTGTCCTATAATTTATTCTACGTGGGATTCTTGCCCAGATAAAGTCTTGGAATAATCTATTCCATTCCTTAAACCATGTGCTAAATATCGTTTTAAACATATATCGGGCAGAAGGGGGCGCCATTTTTTGGCCGGCGCCATTTTTAACTAGACGCCGTTTGAGTGCAGCGGACACTGCACCTGAACTCCAGAGTGCTACTTTAACTATACACTGCCACTCATTGATAATGTCAAGCAAGCCTTAAGGCTCATACACACATCAGACTATAGTCTTTGGAATATGAAAGATTACAGACCAATCTTACCACCCTTCATGTAGTATGAGAGCCATACCTTCAGTCTTTTCTATGGAGCTGAACTCCCCATCAGAAAAAACGTCTTTTACTTGGGAGTAACTAACTTCCTTTTTGTACCGACAGGGCTTGCCCTCACGGACATATTGTCCAAATGTGCAGCATCTTGCAAAGATTTTTTCTGATGGGGAGTTCAGCTCCATAGAATAGACTGTGTAGAAATGCTCTCATACTACATGAAGGGTGGTAAGATAGGCCTGTGATCTTTCATTTTCCAAAGACTATAGTCTGATATGTGTATGCACCTTAAAGGGAAGGTTCAGGGTGGCTCTTAAAAAAATAAAACTGCCCATCCACTTACCTGGGGCTTCCTCCAGCCGTGGGCAGCCAGGACGTGCCCTCGGCGCCGCTCCGCAGGCTCCCGGTCCCCTCCGGTGGCCGACCCGACCTGGCCAGGCCGGCTGCCAGGTCGGGCTCTTCTGCGTTTCAAAATGCGCCTGACGGGGGCGCGCTGACGTCATCGGACGTCCTCTGGGCTGTACTGCGCAGGCGCAGAACTACTGTGCCTGCGCAGTACAGCCCGGAGGACGTCCGATGACGTCAGCGCGCCCCCGTGAGGCGCATTTTGAAACGCAGAAGAGCCCGACCTGGCAGCCGGGCTGGCCAGGTCGGGTCGGCCACCGGAGGGGACCGGGAGCCTGCGGAGCGGCGCCGATTGCACGGCCTGGCTGCCCACGGCTGGAGGAAGCCCCAGGTAAGTGGATGGGCATTTTTATTTTTTTAAGAGCCACCCTGAACCTTCCCTTTAAGGCACTAGATAAGAATACAACAAATTTACAGATGTATACAAAAACTGTCTTCAAAAGTTATAAGGTGCAGGAGTTTTGTCAGTCTCTCCAGCCTGCCATTTTGAATCATCTACAACAGAATGTCTGGACTGTCTGGGAGAAAAAGTCAGATTGGTCCCAATCCTTGTTTCCTAGACCTTAGGGACTTTGTATACCACCTTGGTAAGAAATATGTACAAATAATTTACAGTACACCGCCTTTATAGTAAACTCCATGCGACCTTGCTAAATCTCCTAGATGAAGAAATTTGACAAGGTCTTTTTGTCCGAGACACTTTTTGCGGTCAAACAATGTGTTACCTATAGATGGCTTTCTCCCATTTCTCCTTCTATGGATGCCTGGAAAGGTATCTCATCCTTATAAAAAAGTTAATATATGTGCACAGAAACTGTCCAGGTAAATTTAACAAAGTTTGGGATCGCTGGATGACTAACTATGTGTCCTAAATCTAGATATTATGACACTCATTTGTTCTCCTGCTCTTTGTTCTCTCCACTGTAATGTGTAGATCTAACTACCCATTGTACTGTAAACCACTTAAAGGGAACCTAAACTGAGAAGGATATGGATTTTCCTTTTAAAATAATACCAGTTGCCTGACTCTCCTGCTGATCCTGTGTCTCTAATACTTTCAGCCATAGCCCCTGAACAAGCATGCAGATCAGGTGCTCTGACTGAAGTCAGACTGGAATAGCTGCATGCTTGTTTCAGGTGTGTGATTCAACCACAGAGATCAGCAGGACTGCCAGGCAACTGGTATTGTTTAACCTCTTGAGGACTGCTGTGTTAAACCCCCCTAAAGACCAGGCACATTTTAGTTAAATTGGCCACTGCAGCTTTAAGGCCAAGCTGCAGGACCACAAAACACAGCACACAAGTGATTCCTCCCCTCTTTTCTCCCCACCAACAGAGCTCTCTGTTGGTGGGGTCTGATGCCCCCCCCCAGTGTTTATTTGTGTTTGTTTTTTTAAATAAAAACTGTGTTTTTTTTTGCCCTGTTGTATACCTCACTCCCTCCCCCTGCCGGCCAATCCCTGTGATCAGCTGTCAAAGGCTTCAGCCTATGACAGCCGATCACCTCCGTGGCTCAGGAGGGGACAGCTGTGTCACACAGCTGTCCCCAGTACAGCGCTGCTGCTGATCGCAGCGCTGTACAGGTAATTAGACGGCAATTACGCCGTCTAACAGTCTCCCGAGCGGCAATAGCCGCTCGTAGACTGAAGAGGGGGCGGAGCTCCGCCCTCCGAGAATGAGATGCGCGTGCAGCGTGCGCGCGATCTCATTCAAAACAGAGCTCCAGGTCTTTACGCCAATTGGCGTTAGGCAGTCCTGGGGCTGCCGCCGCGGCCACGCCCATCGGCGTGATGCGGTCGGCAAAAGGTTAAGGCTGCTTTCACAGTGAGACGTTACAGGCGCACGTAAGTGCAGCCTGTAACACAGCCCACCGCACAGTAATGAAAAATCAATGGGCTGTTCACAGTGCCCACGTTGCGTTATATTGTAACGCAGGACGTCAGTTGAATGTGCTGCATGCTACAGCGTTAGACTGTGCGCACATGCTCAGTAGTGTTGGAGGAGGAGGTCTTCCCTCCTCCTCCTCGGCCAGGCACATGGCTAATTAATATTCACTGCACGGTGTGACGTGCAGTTTTTACTTCCTGGAGCGCCGCTCTGTGCGGCGATTGGATGGCGGGACCACGTGATGTCGCATGCATCCAAGAGTACGCATCACGGCATCACGGACGCCAGAGTGAGCTGCACAACGCGGCTCACTCTGACGTCCACATCTAAGAGCACCAGGCGTTGTGTTAGGGGTACGTTATGCGACCATAACGTCCCCTAAAACGCAACGTCTTGGTGTGTAAGTAGCCTCAAAGGAAACATCCATATCCCTCTCAGTTAAGGTTCCCTTTAAGAATGTTTAATATCCTTGATTGTAATTTTGACAAAGTGCCTTTTTATTGTACTTTGTTAAATGATTCAATAAACACTTTTCACTGACAAAAAACTCCATGGGACCAGGCCAAATAGTTTACTATATCAGAAATTGTCATACTCAAGCACAAAATATACTGTAGTACTGTATCTGCATATGTGAATTGTGGGCGACATGGAAAATCGGGCAAAGGAACAGTGCTGATAGTAGAATATCTGTAAATTTACTTAATTTTAGTTAGTAAAAAAATATCAGTAATACTCACACAGAACCCTCCACTACCGATGCCTAACTCTAATCCTCCCAGTGGTGCCTAGCTCTAAGACCCCCCCCCCCAGTACTGCCTAACCCTAAGACTTCCCTGGTGGTGCCAACCCTAAGACTTCCCCCTCAGCACATACCCCCCTTCCTGACGCCTAACCCCAAGACCCCCCTGCACACACCCCTTTCCTTATGCCTAACCCTAACCACCACCAAATCCACAACCCCCCAGCCCCCATGCACAAACCGCCTTACTAACACCTAACCCTAATCGTGCACCAAAAACGATAATTACCGGGCAATGTCTGGCACCCGAATTTCCCCTTTGTAGCTGACTTCAGAACAGAGAAAAGTCCCCCTTAAAGGAAATGTCCAGGCTACAGAAAAAAAGAAAAAGGGATCTAGTTACCTGGGGCTTCCTCCAGCCCCTGGTTTCTCCACTCTCAGCTGCCGGCTGAGGGTCCCCGCCGGTGAAGAGGCCAACCTCACAAGGTCGTCCTCTACTGCGCCTGTGCCGCTGTCAAACAAGTCAACATTGTCTGGAGTGTACTGTGCAGGCAGCACGCGAGGAGGCTCGTGAGGTCGGCCTCTGCACCGGCAGGGACCCAGGCCAGCGGCTGAGAGCAGAGCTACGGCATGGTACATAGCAGCTGCAGAAGGCTGGAGGAAGCCCCGGGTAAGTAGAATTTTTTTTTATAGTCTGGAAATTCCCTTTAAAAAATGATAGCTATGGAGTGTCGCCTGGCCCGAATTTCCCTTTGAGCGCCGGCTTGCCAATATTTTCAATTGAAGTCTATGACTGAACCCGATTTATCCAGAAGCCACATGTGCCCGATTTGCCTTATACCCTGTATCTAATTTCAGTCAATGGGAGTCATGGTACAGTATACCCCACTGAAATTGGAAAACAGTACATCACATCAATGAAGCTCCAGATATTGCTTAGCAACCATGCACAAGAAAGTCACTAATGATAGGCAGCTACCTCAGTTCAGCAAACTAGCTTGTTGTAAGCACACAGGCAGAGTCTAAGCTAGATTACATGCACATTTTTTAAAATGCAGGGATTTGCATGCAATAATCACAGAACAGCTTGTGCAGGGAGGATACTGTAGGTCTCACCAATTAATGCAGGTATTGATAGTATGTGCTGCCGAGATCATACTGTAGCGTTGCAGCCATAAGCAAGTAGTGTGTACATACATAGTAATTAGCAAACAAGCACAAGCAAGTCACAGATGATAGACATTCTTTCAGTAATCAGACAGCAGCTTACGTAGGCAGCATAGGTCTCACCAATTGATGCAGGTTGCAGTGTTTAGTACCTGCACCAGCCTTTTCTAAACAATGTTCATCTCAAGTTACAGTAAACACAATACATGATTCTGGCAACTCTTGCAGGTAAGTACAGCGTAATTCATTGCCTGACGCATGTTTCATGGCCTACTAGGCTCTTCCTCACAGGCCAAACTGACAGTTTTAAATAGATTCCAGTTTATTTATTTAAGGATTTATATAGCGCCAACATATTACGCAGTGCTGTACACTCTGTGTACATACAGTATATTGTCTTGTCACTAACTGCCCCTCACAGGGGCTTACAATCTAGTCCCTACCATAGTCATATGTCCATGTATGTATCCTGTAGTGCAGTGTTCTCCAACGCTGTCATCAAGGCCCACCAACAGTGCATGTTTTGTGGAAATCCACAGAGGTAGTTAATCAGCTCTGGTGAGACACTAATTACCTCACCTGTGCATGTTTGTGGTTTTCTGCAAAACATGTACTGTTGGTGGGCCTTGACAGGGTTGGGAACTCTGCTGTAGTGTATGTATTCCTTAACAGCTGGAGGGCCAAGTTTGCCCATGCCTGGTCTAGGGCCAATTTAGGAGGAAGCCAATTAACTTATCTGTATGTTTTTGGGATGTGAGAGGAAATTGGAGTGCCCGGAGAAAACCCATGCAGACACGGGGAGAACATACAAACTCCTTGCAGATGTTGACCTGGCTGGGATTCGAACCAGGGACCCAGCGCTGCAAGGCGGGATCGCTAACCACTACGCCACCAGGCTGCCCATTAAATGTACTGTATATTTCAAATTTTAATATGATCATGTAGTCAAGATGGTATGTACTAAAACTTCCAGTAGTATAATTGAGTAAGGAGGCTTGTTATAGGTGATCTTGTTTCCTAATACTCCTTGTAGTAACGTACTTCAGGGACAGTATCCAAGCAATGTAATGGCTAGCAGTGCCCAGGGTATCCAGCTCTAAAGGTTTGTGTGCTATTGGCATCCCACGTACATTAGACCATCATTAACACAGCTGAAGGTGTAAGAAATCTTCCAAAAACGGGGACAAAAAAATCAGCTTTTCAAAGCATAAGACAGCAGGGGGAATTACTGTATGTTCCAAAGTTATTATTATTCCTATTGCACCGACATCTTTAGAAACTCTGAACCTGAAGATTGTTAAAAAATGCTATCAGAGAGAGATTGTCTCTTGGTCGATCTGCCCATCATCACCTGATGTACGGTGATGCTAAGCCTTATGTTATGCCTCCAAGCAGGACTTTTTTTTTATCCAAAAGCATAAACTTGTGGAAACTTAAAACAGAATAAAAAAAAAAAAAGTGAAGGCATTTTCTCAACAGACAAAGCTCATCTTAAACCACTATCGCAAAGAAAAAAAAAAAATGTAATGGGGAGAATCCACTACAAAATGTGAATACAGATGTGTTTCCTATGCAATTTTTTTCTGCTATTCCATAAATGCAGTTTGTTTGCGATTTGACAAATATTATATTGTTTTTATATATATTATAGCCGTGGCTGGATACATCATTGATTGTGCTGTATGGTCCACACAGTGCAATCACTAAAACCTTAATATAGGTGAATGACACTTGACCCTTCATACCTACTGGAATGTGCTGAGATATATTGGAATTTCATAGCATTGTGTGCTTAGAGTTCCTCTGTTCACGAAGGTCAAACAAATATGGGTGTCATGTGTGTCAGATGGTCTCTGGATGCCACTGTTGAAAAGACTTAAATGAGACCTGAACTCATAAACATCCTCTCTGCTCTAAACGATGAACAGCACAAGAAACAGAAGAAAAAATCCTTGTTAGGCTTCGTACTCGCTCCCTGTCAGCTCCGATGTCCCCTTGACAATGGTTGGCGGGTTGAAGATCTCAAAGATCCACTGTGTTGTCCGTCGTCATCGGAGTGACGCTAGGTGACATTTGCAATTGTGCGCCTGTACCCACCTTGCGGCATCATTTTAAAATCGCTGGTCATCAGGGAAATCGCCAGGTGGGTACGCAGCTTCACAGCTGATACAAATCCTGCAAACATTTGTAGTGTCTACTTCCTGCTTTCATGGAAGCATCCTGTGCTTATCAATTAGCTCTTTGCCATAGCACTCAGCTGGCACAGAGGAGAGATCAAATTACAACTTGTGATTAAACACAGATGAGGGGGAATTATGCTAAACTCTCTAAATACATACAGGGTGCATTTATCAATGCTTTCCTTCTGTCCTGTGCAAGAGTTTAGGTCCACTTTAAAGCAACTCTTCTTTCTGATGCTCTGTTTTGCTGAGATCTTTTCTACAACTTCAACAAGAGGGAGGGCCCAGGAGGAGTATGAATGTGTACGCACGCACGCACACACACACACCTGTTCAATTGCTCATTAATGCAGTTATCTAATCAACCAATCACATGGCAGTTGCTTCAATGAATTTAGGGGTGTGGCGCAGGTCAAGACAATCTCCTGAACTCCAAACTGAATGTCAATGGGAAAGAAAGGTGATTTAAAGGGGAACTGAAGTAAGAGGTATACGGAGGCTGCCATATTTTTTTCCTTTTAATCAATACCAGTTGCCTGGCAGCCCTGCTGGTCTATTTCTCTGCAGTAGTATCTGAATAACACCAGAAACAAGCATGCAGCTAGTCTTGTCAGATCTGACTTTAAAGTCTAAAACACCTGATCTGCTGCATGCTTGTTCAGGGGCTATGGCTAATAGTATTAGAGGCAGAGGATCAGCAGGGCTGCCAGGCAACTGGTATTGCTTAAAAGGAAATAAACATGGCAGCCTCCATATACAGTATCTCTCTCTTCGGTTACCCTTTAAGCAATTTTTAATGTGGCACCCATTCCACACCCCTGATCACGCCCCAACATACTGTATGTTATAAAGAAGTTTTACAATTCAAACCCCACTGGTTCTTTTTATTTTGGTTCATTTTCCTTCATATTAACACTTTAAAATAAAAAATATATCAATTTAAAGGGTGGGAATAAAGTTTAGAGTCAATTAAACACATTTTTCAGTAGAAAAATTCATATATTTACACAGATCTGTACTAGAGATGTTAGCGAACCGTTTGCAGGCGAATCTCTATAGGGATATACTACTTCCGGGTCGCTACCACACGCCTGTTCCCGGACACTCTCTGCGCATGATCGTGACGTCACTTTCACTCACATGCGCAGAAAGTGCCCGGCAAAAGGCGCTCGATCAAGAACGTGCTCCCCGGCCCAGCGCAGCCGTACTACTCTGGGTCATAGCGAGTAGTATTCTCTAATCTGTACATCAGTCCTGAAAGAAGGACAAATGAATAATAAAGAGGGACAGAGGGACTGGGTTACCAAAGAGGGACTGTTCCTCCAAAAGAGGGACAGTTGGGAGCTATGCAAAATATATTTATACTGTTAAAGCACTCAGTTACAGCTATGGTCACTGGTGATTATTGTTCTAGTAATCCAAAATCAAAGAAGAAATCTAAACAATTGTGAGTTTAGCACATTAATTGATGCCATTTCGGTGCCAGCGTGAAATTTGTACGCAATGTGGTTCTCAGCAGGGGTCTTTTCCCTTTTTCTCCATGTTGCTCAGCTAATACTAGCCATTTCCTTGAGGCCCATTGCACACTCGAGCGCAGTACAAACAGCGCAGGAGATTTGGGCGCAGCAGGCGCCACCATAGGCGTGGGGGATGCCTATGACACCATTGACGCATTCTGCCGCAGGGTGAAATAATTGACTTTTTTGCAATGTGAAGTGGCAGGAGCATCGCAGTGCAATGCAAAAAATAGGTGTGCAACGGGCCTGAACTAATCACCTCTCCAACACAGAACTCTAATACCCCTTCCACCCAGATGTTAAAAAGAACCCAAGTTGAGAGACATAAATGCTGCTTTATTTATTTTAAACAATACTAGTTATCTGGCAGGTCCACTGAACTTTCTGGTCAGTAGTGTCTGAATCACAACTAAAACAAGAATGCAGCTAATCTTGTCAGAAACATCTGATCTGCATGCTTGTTCAGGGCTTGTGGCTAAAAGTATAGGAGGCAGTGGATCAGCAAGACAGCCAGGCAATTGCCATTGTTTAAAAGGAAATAGGTCAGCATACATATGTCTCTCTCCTGGGTTCCCTTTAAAAATTGTACCTGACCGCATATGAGAGATATCGGCGTGGGAGACTTGGGCGCAGAATACAGCTGGTATATGGCTGCTCATGCTGCTGCACAAGTCCCGGCCGTGTTAAAGGATACCCGAAGTGACGTGTGACATGATGAGATAGACATAGGTATGTACAGTGCCAAGCACACTAATAACTATGCTGTGTTCCTTTTTTTCTTTTTCTGCCTGAAAGAGTTAAATATCAGGTGTGTAAGTGGCTGACTCAGTCCTGACTCAGACAGGAAGTGACTACAGTGTGACACTCACTGATAAGAAATTCCAACTATAAAACACTTTCCTAGCAGAAAATGGCTTCTGAGAGCAGGAAAGAGATAAAAAAGGGTCAATAGTTCATAGATTTTAGCTCTGGCATACTTCAATGAATTTGTCATTGAGCAAAAAAAAAAAAAAAAAGGTTAAAACATAAAAAGTAGATTTAAACTCCTGGGCGATACAATAACATCGCCAGGGGGGCGGGGCAGCACGTTTTTAATGGTTTTTTTTTTAAATTTAATCATGTAGCTAGCCTAGCGCTAGCTACATGATAGCCGCTGTGCAGCGGCATCCCCCCACCCTGGCGATCAGAGCAAACAGGAAATCCCGTTCAGGGCCTGAGAAATCCTCCGCGGCAATATAGCCCGAGCTGAGCTCGGGATTATCGCCCAGGAGGTTAAACATAAAATAAAACTGTGGAATATCTTAAAAAGTCATTTTTAGGAGAAGGAAGATAGATATAATCATTTAATTCATTAGTTTATTTTCGCTTACGGGTGTCCTTTAAATACTATTCCCCCTCCAGGCTGCCATGGATGGTGGGGAATGAAATAATTCGGCTTCCAGCAATTGCTGGAAGCCGAATTATTGTGTTTTAAAAGTAACTTCAGCTCCTTCTTCTGACGGCGCTGAAGTTACTCCCTGTGCGCTGCTATAGCGTAATTCCTATTGCGGCCTATGGTGGCACCGGCTGCACCCAAGTCTCTTGTGCCGGAATCACCATGTTCGTACCTGACCTGTGACATGATGAGATAATTATGCATGTCAGCGGCAAACCTACAGAGGGCTAGGCTGTGTTCCTTTTATTTTTCTCACTGTAAGGTTAAAATTCCTGGGCTCTGAATGTCAGTTTCTCTCCAGTAAACTGTATGTAACTCAACGATAACTAATTACAGGCTATAAAACATCTTACAAGGCACAGAGACAAATCTGAGTTAAGGGAGTAGATTAAAAAAGGTCAATCATTCAGGATGAGGGCTGCAAAACATCTAAAACTTTACCTGACCTGGTAAAGTTTACCTGACCTGACCAGTAACCCGATGATCTGTATAATTATACATGTCCGTGGCAAACCTACAGAAGACTAGGCAGTTTTCCTTTTCTTTTTCTCACTCTAAAGCTACTGTATGTACTCACCTCGCGATGCAGGGTGATGGATCTAGCGGCGTCTCCCTGATGATGGGCACTCCGCTGATCCGCTGACTCCGCTGATCCATCTTCTGACCGGTGCGCATGCCCAATGTTACACGACGAGACTTCAAGCGATAGCGGTAGTTTGCAAGGGAGTTATCGGGAATCTTAAAGATCCATGTCGTGAGATCGGGGTAAACGACTGCTCCTCGCAAAAAAAAAAAAAGAACATTTAAAAAAATCAAGGAGGGTTAAAATTCCTGGGCTCTGAATGTCAGTTTCTCTCCAGTAAACTGTAGGTAACGCAATGATAACTAATTACAGGCTATAAAACATCTTACATGGCAGTGCATAGAAGCAAATCTGAGTGAAGGGAGTAGATAAAAAAAAAGGCCAATCGTTCAAGAGGAGCTCCGCTCCGCCTTCAGTCTCCTAGCAGCGATCGCCGCTCGGAGACTGTTAGATGGCGAAACCGCCGTCTAATTAGGCTGTACAGCGCTGCGGTCTAAGGCAGCGCTGTACTGGGGACAGCTGTGTGACACGGCTGTCCCCCTGGGACACAGGAGATCGATCGGTTCTCTTAGGCTTAATCCTATGACAGCCGATCGCCATCATTGGCTGACTGGGGGGAGGGAGTTACAAAATAAATAGGTGAATTTATTTAAAAAAAAAAAAACATAAATATTTATATATATATATATATATATATATATATATATATAAACACTGGGAGAGCAATCACACCCCACCAACACAAAGCTCTGTTGGTGGGGAGAAAAGGGAGGAGGTGGAGAATCACTTGTGTGTTGAGTTGTGCGGCCCTGCCGTCCTGACATCAGGAAGTGAACTATTTGACCCAGAAAATAATGAATACAATGCATTTATTCTTAAAAGTGCTCAGGAAATCACAATACAAATCGCTTTTTCTAGCGCTTTGCGATTTTCCTATACCTAGCACTGAGCCCAAACGCTTAGAAAATGGTACATGTAGTGCATTTGCAATTTCAAAGAAAACGAAACGCTCACACGTGAACACTCTCATAGGAAATCATTGCACAAGCACTTTTAAGGCAATTTCTAAAATTGCCAGCGCTTCAAAAAAGCCTGAAAACGCTCATAGTGTGAACAAGCCCTGAATTTGGCTGAATTCACACTTATCAGTTGCTGCCTGTCAGTTGTAACTGAAAAGGACAACTGATGTGCAGTCCAGTGTCCATGTTTCCCTATGGCTTCTTTCATACGCCCCCCAAAAATGAAGCCTTTTTACAATTCACTGCTATGGAGAAAAAAACAAAACAGAAAAAAAAAACATTCAAATGCAACGCAACGCATATCACCCAGGGCTGGTCCTAGACTTTTTGCTGCCTGAGGGTTGATGCACACCAGAAGAGCTTTTCTGAGCGCTTTATGATTTTAAAAGCTCCTGATATTGTTATCCTATGTGTGTGTGCACACCGGAGCGATGTGATTTAGTAAAAAACCCCCATAGCATTGCATTAGCAAGAGCTTTTAAAATCTCTAGCGTTTAACTACTTTTGCCTCCTGGACGTACTAGCTACATCCAGGAGGCCATGTGCGCTCCCGGCCACGGATCGTTAGCCCAGAAATCAATGAATTGGGCTATGGTGCCCAATCACTGATTCCTCTCCCCGCAGAAAAAGCGACAGCTTCTCTTGCTTTTCTTCCTCCTACGTCCCCCTACGTCCCTCTAAGCCAGGGGTAGGGAACCTATGGCTCGGTAGCCAGATGTGGGTCTTTTGATGGCTACATCTGGCTCACAGTTAGGGGTTGATTCACTAAGCTACACTGCTGAAGCAGCGCAGCTTAGTGTGACAGCACAAGTAAAAATTGTAGGCATGCCACTGCTGTAGCATGCACTACTAACTTACTTGTGCTCCCCCAAAACTAACAGCCACTCCAATTGTTCCACCCTGGACACTGTCAGGTCCAGTGACTTTGTAGGACGAGATCCTGCACTTTGATTGACCCAATAGGCTGTCTGTTACTTGACAAGCAGCCTATTGGGCCAAAGGGATCTCGTCCTACAAACTGATTCAACCCCCGAATCACTGAATCAACCCCCAAGTCACTACACACTTTTAGTCGTTTTTTCTCCTGTCTGGCTCTTGGGGAAATTGCTGATGTTGCTAAAACCCGAGAGAAGCTGAAGACTTGTCTGACACTTCCACTGCCAGGCGGATCAACTGCATACACATCACCATGGCAACAGGGACATGAACCCTCTGCTGCGCATGCGCAGTGTCCCAGTTTGAAACATATTGTATGGCTCTCACGGAAATACATTTTGAAATATGTGGCGTTTATGGCTCTCTCAGCCCAAAAGGTTCCTGACCCCTGCTCTAAGCGTACACGTTACGCGTAGAGTGACACCATGTGAATAAACCTAAGTTGTGGCCTTGTGTCCAAAAAGTAAAACTATATCTACATTAAAAAATAAATAAATAAATAAATAAAATATTTACCTAAGGGTCTAAACTTTTTAAATATCTAAAGATGAAATATTTCTATTTTTTTTTTTATTATAAACTTGTAAATAGTGATGGATGCAAAACGGAAAAAATGCACTTATATTTCCAAATAAAATATTGTCGCCATACATTGTGATAACTTAAACGGTGTAATAACCGGGACAAATGGGCAAATACAATACGTCAGTTTTAATTATGGAGGCATGTATTATTTTAAAACTATAATGGCCGAAAACTGAGAAATAATGATTTTTTTCAGTTTTTTTCTTATTCTTACTGTTAAAATGCATTTACAGTAAGGTAGCTCTTAGCAAAATGTACCACCTAAAGAAAGCCTAATTGGTGGCGGAAAAAACAAGATATTGATCAGTTCATTGTGAAAAGTAGTGATAAAGTTATAGGCTAATGAATGGGAGGTGAAGATTGCTCGGATGCATAAAGTGAAAACGACTGAGGGCTGAAGTGGTTAAAAAGCTCTTGTGGTGTGCACCAGCCCTGAGTCAAAGTTCTGAATGACAAACTGCTCACCTTCACCATGTCGCCATCCTCCATTCTTCCTCAATCAGGACACCAGTGCCACCTCCTCCTTTCTGCTATGTAAGTCAAATGAAACACTGCTGCTCTCCTGCCTCCCCCCTCACTGTCAAACTCCTCACACAGCACATCAACCTGCTTTTCCCCAATGATCACCTCTTCACCTTGCGCATTCTCCTCTTACCTTTTCTCCTAATCTGACTGCATGCTGTAAGTGTAAACACATTATAAACATGCTGCCCCTGTAATCTCTGCGCCTGATGCAAATGTTTCACCTTGCTTCATGAGAGAACCGGCCCTGATACCACCGCATTAAAGCGGATCCAAGATGAAAAAGTAACTATAACAAGTAACTTGTCTATATATCTTATCCAAAGTTTAGATAGTTTACACAGAAAATCTAGCTGCAAACAGCTTTAAAAGTTTATGATTATTTATTCCTGTGATACAATGAGGGCAGCCATGTTCTGCTTGTCACATTGTCACAGGCTGAGGGCTGGGGATGCTATCAGCTTCCCTGTGTGTAAATTCAGTCCCCTATCCTCCTCCCTCCTCCCCTCTGCCTCTGAAATGAATGGCTAGTAACCTCCTCCTCCTCCTGCCCAGACTGAGCTCTCATAAGTCCAAGGCACAAACGGAGCTGTGGGCAAGGCTTGTTTAGTTTATAGGGAATTAGAGTATTAAAACAAAACAAAAAAAGTATTTGGCTTGAGGAATGCCCTATAAACTATATGAAAGGAACACAATTATGCAATGAGTAAAAGTGAGTAAAATCTCGGATCCACTTTAAGTGTAAAAGGGCCCTATCTAAACTGGATTTGTTACATCTGTGGTCCAATAAAAACTCACTGGTGGATGGTGCCCCGACCTTCTTTACTTCATAATCCTAAATTCCCTACTATTTAAACACCCTGGCGTTATATTAAGGTCGTCAGGGTGCATGCGCAGCAGTATTTAAAGAAAAAAATGTTTTCCCTATCATGTAGCTAGCCTGGCGCTAGCTACATGATGCCCCCCTCCCTGCGCTATCCCTCCCACCCCTTCGATCACCGCCGGCGCACTCGCCCATAAGGAAATCCCGTTCTGAGCGGGATTGCCTTTAGGGCTTGCCCCGTCGCCATGGCGACAATCGTGATGACGTCATCGACGTCGTGACGTCATCCGGCGTTCCGATCCACCCCGCAGCGCTGCCTGGCACTGATTGGCCAGGCTGTGCAGGGGTCTCGGCGTGGGGGGCGGCGGTTACGCGGCGGATAGCGGCGCATCGGCGGCGATCGGAATCAACACGCAGCAAGCAAAGTGCTTGCTGCGTGTTTGAAAAAAAAATTGTGAAAATCGGCCCAGCGGGGCCTGAGCGGCGCCCTCCGGCGGTAATGGACGAGCTGAGCTCGTCCATACCGCTAAGAAGGTTAAGGCATCTTTCACGTTGGTGGCTGAACCTTGCTGCTATCCGGTCCTGTCTGCTGGTGGTGGCGAGTAGGCTTGTTGCACTCATCATTGAAGTCAATGGCCCGCTTGGGAATCAGAATTATTTTACGTTCATTCACGTTCCATTTGCATGCTTTTCCCATAGCGTTTAAAAAATCACACAGCTTTCTGCTTTTACTGCACCACACAGATGTTTCCAATTACAAGATCTTACAACAATATAGAAAATCGTAAACAAACATGTAAAATTGCGTACTGGTAAATGCAGTTGCAGAGCGACAGAAACCCCAAATTGCACGGAAAAATGCTAGAAGGAGCTGTGAGCCCCGATGCAAGTTTTACAATGGGGCCCCTCAAGCACTCTATAAATAACAATTGATAAGGCGCACCAAAACCTGCCAATGGCAACTACAGTGTCAGAGGTACAAGAAGGGGATGGGGAACAGTGTGTTAATGATTACCTCTATTCAAAGTATCTATAGAAGTGATTATTATGAGCACAGGACCAATAGAGAGCTAATACTGTAGTTGAGGGAGGGCCCTTCAGGGCCCCTCTAGCCCAAGGGCCCCGATGGGGTCGCAACCTCTGCAACCCCTTTTGCTATGCCTCTGTTCCCTGCCTTAAAGTGAAACTTCACTTTAAAGTGAACCTCCAGACTAAAAATTGACTCAGCAGCACAGGAAAGGCCTGGTGTTTCTTTAACAGTTTCACAGCATCAGAACTTTTTTTCTCTTATACAAGCATCATTTTTAGCTGCACAGAAGAAAACTGCCCGGGCATTTTCCCCTAATGCTGTGCAAAGCATGATGGGATTTCTGATGTTGTTGTTCTCATTCTGCTGTTTTGGTGCATTTTTTTTTTTTTTTACATTTTGAATTTGACATTTGAAGCCTAGCGTGTGCCGCTGGGAGGTGTAGGACACAGGACAGTTGGAACTGTGGGCCATATGCAATTAACTTTTTCTCCTGATTTTTCTCCTAGGTGATATTTTTAAACTTGTCAATAAAACGCTTTTTAAGCCAGCAGAAAGTAAGAACATACTCAAAATAATGTTGATAGTAATTTTTCATTTACTTTTTGGTACTTTGTCAGATGAAAAGTCCTGGGAAGTTATTTTAAATAGAAGATGAAAAATTATCTCCTAGGAGAAAACTCAGGTGAAAAAGTGAATTGCGTATGGCCCTGTGTCTCCTGCTCCCTGTCACCTCCTTTCAACCAAAAAGATGGCAGCCTCCATGAATCACAAACATTTGCCTGTTCTTTTAAAACAGGGTGGGTAAGAGATTATATTACCTATCTATTCTAATTAACATAACTAATGTAACTTAATGACAGTATGTTTGTTTAGGCTGAAGTTCCCCTTTAACTTAAAATTGCTACATAGAAACGACACTGTACTGCAAGTGTTCACTCTCATGTCATGAAAAACTATTCTTCCATTTCAGTTTGTAGCCAATTATGAATTTCCAAAACTGAAGATGAAATAGCACTTCTTTTCAAGCCTGGAATCGGTACTCTATTTGTGGACAGCCTACAAACATCACAACTTTCTGCATTAATAATTAGCTGCACAGAGGAAGAGCTTGTTATTCATTTTCCACATTGGTTGGCAGCAAAATTGGAGTTAGAAATCATGTTTAATTAGGCATGGAACTCAGTAGCAGTACATTACTAAGTGCTTCAGATTAGAAAAGCTCTTGCTAAATGTAATTCTATGGGTGTGATCAGGGCCGGCCCTAGACTTTTTGCCGCCTGAGGCAAATTTTGAAAAAAATTATTGCTGCCCCCCCCCCCCCCCGTAGCGCCGAGCTGGAGGGGTAGCGGACAGGACGGGGGTAATGGGCCTAGCGGCGGGGAGGGGGGTCGGACCCCCCCTCCCTCGCCTGGGTCCCCTGTCCTCCGCTCCCCTCCAGCCTTAAATAGATCAGAAGCGCTACTTGTAAGAGGCAGTGGGCGGGGAGGACTCACCTCTTCCTCGCTCGATCCAGCGTGCGCTCCACTGACGTCACTTCCTGCAACGCCGCCCACTGTATTGTAAGTGGACGGCGTTGCAGGAAGTGACGTCAGTGGAGTGCACGCTGGATCGAGCGAGGAAGAGGTGAGTTCTCCCCGCCCACTGCCTCTTACGAGTAGCGCTTCTGATCTATTTAAGGCTGGAGGGGAGCGGAGGACGGGGGACCCAGGCGAGGGAGGGGGGGTCCGACCCCCCTCCCCGCCGCTAGGCCCAATACCCCCGTCCTGCCCGCTACCCCTCCAGCTCGGCGGCCGGCTCTCCGCACCCACCGACGGGCGGATGCCGCCCCTAGAAATGTGCCGCCTGAGGCAAAGGTTTCACCCCGCCTCATGAGCGGGCCGGCCCTGTGTGTGATTCCACTTGAGCGATGCGATTTTGGGTTTGAGCACTAAGGCGTAGTGCACACCGAGCGGTTTTTGTAACTCCCGGGCTGCAGCATTTTTTGGATTTCTGAGGCGTTTCTGACTCCAATGTTAAGTATAGGAAAAACGCAAAACGCTTGATAAAACGTCAGATCAGAGCGGTTTTCCAGGCGTTTTTGTTCCAGTAGCTGTTCAGTAACAGCTTTACTGTAACAATATGTGTAATCTGCTACACAAAAACGCTTCACAAAACCGCAAAACGCTTCATAATAATAAGGTAAACCGCTTCAAAAACCGCTAGCGTTTTGCGGATCTGCTAGCGGTTTTTGGTGTGCACTAGGCCTAACTGTGCTTGGCATGCCTGTGTTTTAGGTGAGCTGAAATAATATTTGGCATCAATCTCTGAAATGTATAGAGTTGACCTGTTGGGAATGCCTTAAAGGAAACCTAAACAGACAGGGGAACAGTGAGTTTCACTTACCTGGGGCTTCTACCAGCCCCTTGCAGCCGTCCTGTGCCCTCGCCGGTCCTCAATGATCCTCCATTCTCCCGCTGTGGGTTAGTTTCATTTTTGCAGACTCTGAGTCGACGGGCCATTGCGCCTGCGCAATGAAAAAGAAACAAAAATACACACATTTATTTAAAAATAAAGTACAAATAAATAAAATGAAAATAAACATCACAGCAGCGATCAGAGCCTACCGACAGAAAGGGGGGGGGGGGGGGTGTAAGCCTATGGTCCTGAAGAGGTTAAGCAATAAAGGTGGCCATCTGATTCGGCAACCCAAAAATCAGTCAAATGCATTGATCGAGCATGCTAGGAAATTCTGGGCCAGTGTGGTCGATCGGGTGTGCGGTGGTAGCAGCATGTGATATTGCGTTGCCTGACGAGCGCGATGGAACCTCCGGCTGCTGTCCTCCCAAATGTACCCCCTGCATAACCGCGCATTCAAATCTCCCCTGTTCCAGCTGCCGCAAATGTCCATCTGCTCCCAGTCTCGTTCACGGCTTCTCCACTGCCAGGCACGTGTGTGTGACGTCACACACACACGTGATATACACAGCAACCACCTGAGGCGATCATAGGGAAGCAGCAGATGAGACCGGGGACAGCTGGACAGCAGTGGCAACATTTGGGAGGACATTGGCCAGGTGGCAGCGGTGGTGTCACAAGGCTGATTCCTGAGAGATTTTTGAAAGCCTGGGCAGCCAACAGATCTCTCTCTCTGTTTAGATTCGATCAGAGATAGTATGGGCACCTTCACTTTAAAGTGTACCTGATATAGGGCCACAGGAATAAAATATACATACCTGGGGTTTCCTCCCGCCCCCTCCGGCCTGATTGCTACCATGTCATCCTCTCCTGACTGCCCATTCGCCCGCTAATGGCCCTGGAAAATCCGTCAGTCGGGGGCCAGTTGGCACATGTCAGTCTGGCTAGGTGCGCTCCCCTGTCCCACTCCCTCCCTCCCTACGCAGGAGCAGAGAGCTCCCAGCGATGTGAACGTGGCCGGTCTGCGCATGTGCAGTTGGCTCCGAACCGGAGGAATTTCCAGGGCACACTAGAGCCTCAGAAAAAGCTTGCTTAAAGAGAACCAGAGACGAAGCACCCTCATGTATTTTATTACATTTATCAGTGAGAACATGACAGTAAACACCTACCCTGCTTTTAGATTCATTGTTATCTGCTTAATTAGTCTATAAGCAGCTGTGATAAGAATCCACCGACTATTCAGTCGAGGTTTGACCTGGAATCATTATAGCTGAGTCACTCTTCTGTGATGTCTTTTCAAGCCCAAGCCTTCCCCTCTCCTGGCTTAGATTTCCCGCTTTGCATACTGAGAGCTGTGATGACTGGGAGGGGCTTCTCCTACTGAGAGAGAAGCTCTGTGGCTGTAATATGATCCCTGTGTGCTCTGTGTGCACTAGATACTGACTGCAGTTTCATTCCTATTAGAGACACTTCTTACAGTACATCATACCAAAATGAAAGCACACAGATGAGCCTTTCTCAAATAGCCTAGATAGCAGCCTAGTCTCATATAGCATAGACAGCACATCCAGAACAACTCATATAACCCGGAAGGAGAAGGGATATGAGCCGGCGGCCATATTTGATTTTTCCTGGAGCAATAATGGATAAAAAACACTAAAAAAGGCACACCAGAGCGGCAAAATGATCAGGTAGAGCATTTATTCTTTACAAGCTATCAACTGATATGTTTATTTTGTGTGAAACGTTCATCTCTGGTTCCCTTTAAAGTGAAACGGTCGTCAGGCCGCACACCCGACAGCACCCACTGTCTACCCAGACACCCCTTCACTGCCAGGCATGATAACTATCATCCTATTGTATTTTGTAAGCTTTTATATTGGATGTCATTTTTTCACAAATTTTGGCAATAAACACTGTAAATAGTGCCAAGCGATTCTGGAATCTTGTTGTTTTGCGAATTTCCAGTGCCAACTGCAGGCGTACGGGAAGACAGAAGAGGACGGCGTGGGAGCAATCAGGTCACAGGGGGCTGGAGGAAGCCCCAGGTATGTATATTTTATTCCTGTGGCCCCATCTCAGGGTCACTTTAAGGTCCTGACAAAAAAAAAAAAAAAACACCTCATTATTCCCAACTTCAACTTTCCCTTTAATGTCGTCAAATTCCTGCACGATTGTAATACCAACCAGAATGAACCAGCAAAATACTGTATTGCATTCAGCTGTGTGTGACATAGCAGCATGCCTAGTGACATAACCGATGTGCCAAAATGAATGTCACCAATTGTGCTAATCCTCTATAATAGCACATTGCAGTGTTATACTAATCAAGTCATGTTAATGCCATGTTATTAATTGTTGCATACGTAGGTGTCAACGGATTGCCATTCCTTCCTTCATATAATCAGTGGTATACAAAATTCCCATAAAGCACAGTATGTTTGGCATTGTTTTATGGCACACCCTACAAGAAGTGGTGACCTATGCATGCTCCTGCCTAGCAGTAATATCGTTCACATTTGACACGTAGATATACGTGTAAAAATGTTGTTCATTCAGTGGAAGCAGCTGAAATATTGGAGGATATGTCCTACTTGGAGTAGGTCACTAACTTTTGTTGTTACAGAATCTATTAGATAAATTGTTTTGGGTCACATGGGGGTTGATTCATAAAATTTCCATATTTTTCACCTTAACTGCAATGGTACCTATACATCTAGCAATTTTGGCCACCAAACGATTAATAGACAGATCTCTCTCTGATCAGGGTTGGGGCTACTCACACATAATCAGTGCCTAAACTGCATCTAACTAGCCACAGGGCATGTATAATTCATATGTGCCGGTATCGCTGATCAATATGTGCCGGTATCTCTGATCGATTCTAATTGGAGAGAGATCTGTTGGCTGCATCCCCACACATGTACCCAGTGGCATAGCTAGAGACTATGGGGCCCCATAGCAAAATGCTCTTGAGGCCTTTAGATTTAGCTTGAACAATGCCACCTGTCCCTTCCCTACGGATATGAGTTGATTGGGCAATTTACGTTTCCATGCAATGTACACAGTGTATAGTCCATTGGCACAGACAAATTCTGAGGGTAGAGAAACAAAGGAAAGTTAATAGTGAGCACATCAAGTACCCCCAGGGCCCCCTCTGTTCCGGGGCCCCATAGCTGCTGCTATGGCTATTGTTATGCCTCTGAATGTCCCCCCCCCCCATACACACCTGGTGCCCCACCTTAATAAATAACCTGTCTGGTGTCTACTGCTGTGTCCGCACTCCTCTTCCGGCACGTGGGGCTCGGACCCCATGTTTTTAAAAAAATGAAAAACTTATCGGAAAGTGTTACTGCCACGTGCTCAAAGGGAACCTTAAAGCGGACCCAAACCAAACATTTTTTTAATTAAAAATATTTAGTTGTACCACTCTGACACATACAAAGATAAATAAACACTCCTTCAAATCTATGATCATTTCAGTGCATGCTTTTCACCCTTCTCTTTTCATAGCTAGGATTATACTGGGGGCAGCCATTAGCAATTCCTCCATTGCCAGACACCTCCTCCAGTTTGACGGAAAAATCCCGGCAATTTGAAAGGAAGGGAGGGGTTCCTCCAATAAATGTAAAATATTTTATATTTGTCATCATGCAGCTGAAAAAAGGCTGCTATTTATTATTATAATTTGGAAAATAGATTTTATTTCTGAAATCTTGTATTTTTAATTTGGGTCCACTTTAAAATTATTTAAAATAAACACATGACGTAGTTGCAAATTAATATTACATACTAACCTCACCGCCAGTTCCACTCAGAAGCTCACCATTTTCTTCTTACAGTAATCCCTTCCAGTTCTGACAATATTTTGTCAGAATTGAAATATACCAGTTGCTGTCAGTTATATATCAGCAGCTGCCAGTTACAACTGAATGTGCAAGGTAATGTCCATGTTTCCCTATGGCTCAAGTGGGTGGTATTACAGTTTACCAGTGTGCTGACCAGGAACCTGTTATGGGGTAATGGCCATTTTTAAAAATGGAGGACAGAGAATTCCATCGATCACAGTAGACACATGGGACGCAGGAGATTGAGAAGTAGACTACACAGGAGGTAAGTATGACCTGTGTATGGTTATTTTGACTTTTTTTTTCAATTCAGGTTCTCTTTAAGCGCACAGAGCCTGCTGTAATGTAAGTCTATGGGCGGCACAGGTTGTGTGTTAATGACGGGAGCACTGTGCAGCGTGCATGCCAGGACTGACGGGAATCCCAGTGACATACTCCCTGCTGGGCAGGAAGTATGTCACTGAGCAGGGGGCGTGCCTATGCATATGACCCTGTTGGCGCACTCTGCTTCAGGGTCATATGATTGTCGTTAGGCAACGCAAACACACACATTAGGTGCGCAACTGTCCTGAACTGATCACCTATCCAACACCCAACTCTAATACCCCTTCCTCTCTGACGTTAAAAGGAACCTTAGGTGAGACATATAAAGGCTACCATATTTATTTATTTTAAATAATACTAGTTATACTAGGCAGGTCCACTGAACTTTTTGGTCAGTAGTGTCTGAATCACACACCTGAAACAAAAATGCAGCTAATGGTGTCAGAAACATCTGATCTGCATGCTTATTCAGGGCTTTTGGCTAGAAAGTATTAGAGGAAGTGGATTAGGAGGACAGCAAGGCAACGTGCAGTATTTAAAAGGAGATATGTAAAAGCCTACATAAGTCTCTCACCCAGAGTTTCCTTAAAGTTTACCTGACCTGACCTGTGACATGATGAGATAACTATACATGCCCCAGGCAAACCTGCAGATGACTAGGCCGTGTTCCTTCTTTTCTTTTTCCCACTCTAAAGCTATGTACTCACCTCGCAATGCAGGGAGATGGATCCAGCTGCGTCTCCCTGACGATGAGCACCCTGCCGATCCATGATGCTCCGACGATGGAGGCGGCCTCAGAACTACGGCAGATCCCATATCGACTTTAGGGTTCAGTCCCATGGTCGATTGGAATGAAACCGAAATTGAGGCACTCCGAATACTGGAGGAGCTTTGGGAGGAGGGTGATGATTGCATGGAGGGGGATGGAGAGGGAGATGTTGTCTTGACCTGTTTCTCCACCAGGTCGCTGCGGAAATGAAAGCAATATGCTATAATGAGTCTCCCACCAATTTGAGTGCTAAAGAGAAATCAGCAATAAAGTGGCTAAGACAAAGCCACGACCTGGTGGTGAAACAGAGGAAATCATCAATGCGGCCATTGTAAGTTTTGCTCGTTCATGAAAGAGGGCACAAGCTATCAATTGAGCGCAGTGAACTGGAAAGTGAGGGCCTTTTTAAACTGCCAAACCAAATGTGTGTCATATGTACTATTTTGCCCCTATTCCTTCTACTATGTGGGGAAAATGACCAGGCCCCTCAAGAAGAGGATATGTGAACACTTTAGGTCCATAAAAAGTGGCAAGGGGTGTCAGCGTCTCATTGAGCATCTCCATGAAGCACAAGGGGGAAGATCTTCCTGTGTGAGGTTTTCGGGCCTCCTACATGTTGCGCCGTCCGTACGGGGAGAAGACCGCGACCGTGAATTAACTCGTCGTGAGTCATGGATCATCTTGCGCACAGAAGCTATGGGACCTCTAGGCCTGAATGACAGGCTGGAGCTATCATGCTTCCTTGACCCCTAGCTCCACGGATGTAGCTCGGTGATAATAGATAGCCCCTTGGCCTCGCTGTGTCACTGAATCGTGCCCTCATTATCCCCTTCTTCTTTTTCCTTTTTTCTTCTGTATTCTTCTCCCACTATGTTTCTCCTTCTGATCCCTCTTCTTCTCCTTTTCTTCCCCCTTCTCTTCCACCCCCCCCCCCCCCCTCCTGTCTCACTTTTCCCTCTTCCCATCATGAAAGCTCTCCCTACCTCTTCCCTCCTGGCTTCCCCAATTTCTTATAAAGTATTTCACTTATGGTCGCTCTGGACGTTATCCCGTCCTGTTTCTGGTGATCTGCATAGCTATGCATGATGTGGTCATCCCCACCTTCCCTTTCCCACCCTGGCTTGCGTGCCTCAATACCAGGGCATGGGGGTCTGTCTAGGACAGTTTCCCGACCAGAGTGATCCACAATGTGATCCTACAAATTGTGCAGTTTGCACCCAGGACTGCCAATTAGGCTCCTGTATTAAAACAGTGCGGGTTTATGGCACTGCCCTGGTGTTTTTTTTGGGATGTGGGGCAACGCACACCTTTAAGGGGAACCCAGTGGATAACTTAGGGATCTTCTTTTTCTTCCCTAGGTGTGGGTGGCGGTACAATTACCACCCACCCAGATAGTGTGCCCATAGCGGCATGATGGGAATATTCATCCCATGCATTGTCTTACCCTTGCACACAATGGGGACCCCCAGGGTGGTGCGCAGGCCCCTACCCCAATTCCCCACCAAATAAGACACAATAGTGGATCCCCTCGGGCTAATGCAGCTAATGGTGACAGAAACATCTGATCTGCTTGCTTATTCAGGGCTTATTTTGCAAAAAGGGTGAGTGCATCAACCAAGTGAACCCTTAAATACCTGGCTTAGCAGATGAGGCCTAATTAGCTTTTTAAATGAGGCATAGCTCCAGCAAATCTGCATTCGCTTTCACATGCCAGGATTTGCAGGGTTTTGCCAACTAATTCACCGCAAAATTTTTGCCCTGCGGAGGATTAGTTTGCGCAGCATTTAGCACTTATCCAGGATCGCCACGTGTTAAGGGTTCACTTGGTTGATGCACACACCCTTTTTGCAAAATGTTGTTTGTTTCTTTCTTCTGGAGGCAGGTGGTGGATGACCCTCTCTAAGGGCTGTCTGCAGCATGCTTCCCCATTGGAGTGTGGAGCTGTAGAGTCACCCCTGAGCTTCACCTGGCTTGGGGTGACCTCTGTTCCACTCCCCCCCTTCCGTAGTGCTCTCAAGTTGCGCACATTTGGTCTGGCATAATAATGCACTTGGACGCAGTACGAAATAACGTAAGTCCTATCCTTTGGGAGGTGGTTGGGGGCGGCTCTCTCTGGCGGTGGCAGCGCTTGCGGGGGCCGCCCGCACTTCTTAGCCTCCCCCCCCGGGGGGGGGGGGGGGCGGCTGCAGAGTCTCTGAGCAGTGAGTGTGCTTGGAGTGCCCTGTTGGCTCCCCTTTTCCTGGGATCCTGGGGGGGCCTCCACGTGGCGATCCTGGATAAGTGCTAAATGCTGCGCGAACTAATCCTCCGCAGGGCAAAAATTTTGCGGTGAATTAGTTGGCAAAACCCTGCAAATCCTGGCATGTGAAAGCGAATGCAGATTTGCTGGAGCTATGCCTCATTTAATAAGCTAATTAGGCCTCATCTGCTAAGCCAGGTATTTAAAGGTTCGCTTGGTTGATACACACACCCTTTTTGCAAAATATTATTCAGGGCTTATGGCTGGCAAGTATTAGAGGTAGTGGATTAGGAGGACAGCAAGGCAATGTGCATTATTTAGAAGGAAATATGTAAGTCTACATAAGTCTCTCACCCAGGGTTTCCTTTAAAGTTTACCTGACCTGACCTGTGACATGATGAGATACCTATACATGCCCCTGGCAAACCTGCAGATGACTAGGCCGTGTTCCTTCTTTTCTTTTTCTCACTCTAAAGCTATGTACTCACCTCGCGATGCAGGGAGATGGATCCAGCTGGGTCTCCCTGACGACAAGTGCTCTGCCAATCCATCTTCCGGCCGGCGGGTATGCACGATGTGTTACACAACGAGACTTCAAGAGATCACGGTACTTTGAGCGGGAGTTGTTGGAAATCTTAAAGATCCAATCTGCCGCAAAAAGGTATAGTGGAGCAAGTCTACAATGCTTGCAGATGGAAGTGCCTCGATCTGTCTGTCAGCACTCCAAACACAGCAACTTCTTGAAAGGATTGTCCGGCACCATCTGTTGTATTATGCTCTTTTACTGATAATAAGTCATGTATAGCCAAAAAGCTTTTTGGCTGTGCATGGCTGTACATGACTAATTATCAATAGAAGAGCATAATACAACAGATGGTGCTGGCCAATGCTTTAAAAAGATCCAATCCGCCCCGACGACCGTTATTGCCGCGTGATGCTAAGCGTCGTTTGCGTGATCGTGTGCTTGTACCCATGAGATCAGGTAAACGACCGCTTGTCGCCCCCAAAACAAAACAAAAAAATCCCACAAAAACCGCCGGTTGGGAAAATCATCGGAAACATTGCGAGGTGGATACAGGCCTTAAAGGGGAACTTCAGCCTAAACAAACATACTGCTATTAAGTTACATTAGTTATGTTAATTACAATAAATAGGTAATATAATCTTTTACCCACCCTGTTTGAAAAGAACAGGCAAATGTTTGTGATTCATGGGGGCTGCCATCTTTGTCATGGGGGCAGCCATCTTTTTGGTTGAAAGGAGGTGACAGGGAGCATGAGACACAGTTCCAACTGTCCAGTGTCCTGATAACCCCTCCCAGCTGCACGCTCTAGGCTTCAAATGTCAAATTCAAAATGTAAAAAAAAAAAATTGCACCAAAACAGCAGAACGAGAACAACATCAGAAATCCCATCATGCTTTGCACAGCATCAGGGGAAAACAGTTTTTTTCTGTGCAGCTAAAAATGAGGCTTGTATAAGAGAAACAAAGTTCTGATGCTGTGAAACTGTTAAAGAAACACCAGGCTTTTTCAGTGCTGCTGAGTCGATTTTTATTCTGGAGGTTCACTTTAAGAGTTACAATTCCTGGGCTCTGAATGTCAGTTTCTCTCCAGTAAACTGTAGGTAACTCATTGATAACTAATTACAGGGTATAAAACATCTTACATGGCAGAGGCGCAAATCTGAGTGAAGGGAGTAGATTAAAAAAGGTCAATCGTTCATGATGAGGGCTGCAAAACATCTAAAACTGTCATCATGCAGCTGAGACAATAAAAACTATGCAATTGGTCAGCTTTACTACCTAGCACCCACATTTTAGTACAGGCCCTTAGGCTGGGGCCACATTAGTTGAAAGCACATGCGATTTTGCACAAATCGCATACAATACTTTTCAGCAGTGATGAGCACGGCCTTTGGATAGTCCAGACTGGCTTTCCATCTTTTCATCAACCCCACCATTGCCGCGCGCTGGCCCAAGTCAGCTCACACTTGATTGATAATCTGCCCAAAAGTAAAGCAAAATGAATCAGTTATATTGGAGGCAAAGCATATCTGGATTATAGCAGAGTGATGGAATCTGCTGGATAAATCAATACACATATGACCAACCTTAAAGTGCATCAAGCACTGCAATAATTGTGGTTTGATCAATGAACTGAGTGAAATCCAGTCGGGGCAGCTCGATCAGTTTGGTATACTGTGATCAACCCATATATGATTAGCTTAACAATTTTGTACTGTCTGCTACAGTACAAAGTCACTGCTCCATTTCTGTCTAAGCAATTGCCTGGTGGATTTTTACAGCTGAACTTTTTTTCCCAATAAGATGAACTCCCACTGGTGCTGTCAGGGGCCTCCCCATCTCTACAGGTGGCCAATGATTTAGCATTCTTAGATACAGTATTTTGTAAGAATTACAAGAACATGGCTGTGATTGTTTCCCCCGGATGGAATTGGTAATGGCAGCAATAAACAACTTGTGTGGAAGGTGCCCGACTCTGTTCCTCTTTTGCACAAATTTTGTAAGATTTATTTGAAAGTCACAGCTAATATGAAAGTCAGACATCCATCTTGTATCTGCAGGCTCAGTTATACCTTATTGCCAAAAACTAGACTTAGGCCCAGTTCACTCTGGCAGTAATAAACGGTCCGTTCGCAGATCGGAATGGATCCTAACGGATGCGAATGGATGCAATGTTAACCTATGGATCTGTTTACATCTGTCCGTTCAAATGGATCCATTCTGCACGACGCGCTAAATGGATCGCAACTTTAGTTCTGCAGAAATTTTTATGAGCCACTGAGCCCAGCGGCACAGAAATGGAAGCTGAAGCCCTGCATTGGGGGCAATGAGGAGACAGAATTTTACTTTGCACTAGTGAAGAAATGGACAGTTCTAAATAGAAAAATCCACTTTGGGGGTGGGGGATGTGGGGAAGCAAAAGAAAGTAAACTGAGTGAAAAAAAGAACCGATCGACTGGTGATCAGATCCGTTTTCACAGATCCGTTTGCCACTTCAAGCTAAGTGTGAACCGGGCCTTAATGTGAATTTATAGCAGTCATTATTGCCATACTGAATAACTGATTGCTGAAAAGGGCATTAACCACTTCACCCCCAGTGCTAAATTTCTCCGTCCCTCTGCGCACCGCTTCACCCCCAGGGACGGAGAAAGGCGCACTTGTTTGTTTACTGGCTGGGAGTGGGCGGGGAACTCTCGCGCACACTCCAGCCAGCCCACACAGCAGGTTACTAATTGGATGTTAGGAACAAGCGTTCCTAAATCCAATTAGCCTCGCCGATTGCGAGTAGAATGAAGACGGCTTCAAACAAAAGCCGTCTTCATTCAAAACAATACAAGGTAAATAAACGTGCAGCGCGCGATCGTGCGCCCCCGCGACCCGCGCGCACGCACACACCCCGGCTCTGCAGTACAATGATTGGTTATGGGGACTCTCCAGCCCCCAATAACCAATCATAGTACATCAGTACAGGAATAGAAGCAGCGCTGAAAGGGAAAAATCGCGCTGGTGTTTCAGGGGTAAAACCCCTCAGTTGTGAAATGGTTAATGAGCACTTTCCCTATGAATGTGGCTACTGGCTGACTGCTCCTTCTCTTGGTCAGATCTTGACCAGACACTGCCCTAAGCATTGTGGACTATTCTATATCTACTGAAACATGGGTTGAATTGGCTGGCCAGAAGACCAGGTAATGACCCAGTAGGTCCAGTCAAGTTTATATAAAAAAATAACAATGAAAATGAAACGTAATGTTGGTTCAATATCAGCTTGCTGGTATCATAGCATCAAAATTACCTGTTTGGTCTCTCCGACTCTCAACTCCTCTCATTTTCATTCATCATGCTACTTTTTCAAGCCCGCCTTTTTATGGATGCAATGGTCATGTGGTTGTTGCATTACATGATGCATGGTCATTGTAGCACCGATGAATACGTGAGATGCAGAAAGCCATCATTCAAGATGGACGAGCAGCTGAACAAAAAAATTAGCCTAAAGGTGTCAAAATACTTTTATTGATTTACAAAATGGCCAACCTAGTCCGTGGCGCTGTACAGAGTAAGAAACAAACATGGGGTACATAATCAAGTCCCTGGCAATACATCCACCAAAGACTATGATGACAAATTCTGATGTATCATAATCTCTGGTGTTCATACATATCAAACACTGGAGCTTTATCTTTTATATCAGAAAAATCCACATGTCCACATGGCAGAATGTGTCACAATGAGGATTTACGTCTTCGGACGTTCATATTTTAGCCAGCAAAATTCCCATTCAATTTCATATGGCTGGCATAAATTAAAATACGTAATTATGATAGAAAACCTAAATTATTTATTTCTTAGGTGAATTAGAGTTGACATTAAATTCCATCTAGTGAGGAGAAGTACAGAGGAGAGATTGTGGAGAGCTTTGTAGGTTAGGGTTAAGAGTTTGAAATTGATCCACTGGGAGAAGTTTTTGAGCTGGAGATGACAGGAGCTGGTTAGGGTGAATGTGAGAAATGCATAAGAGAAGAATAAAAAAAAAATACCCCTAAGCATCATGTTTTGGAAACTGAAGTCAGAGAGATGTTTTGCCCAAATGGAAGCACTCTAACTTGGGGCACTTTGATGGGGCTAGTATAATGGCACTTACTCCAGAATACAGGCACATCAAAAGATACTTTCACTTCCACAACCAGAGTTACTAAGTCCTCAGATATCTCAATCAAACACTGGTTAAAACGGTTCAGCAGAAAATGGCTGGAAAATGTTTGACAATGCAGCAACAACAGAAACACGTCTACTTGGTCCTCATGCCAAAAAAAATGCAACCCATCTAGGGTTGCCAAATCATCCCTATAAATACTGGCACATCTACCCAAGTTACACAGGTTCTTGGGCTACTTAAATATTACCACTAAGTAAACTGTACCTAACTAGCCACAAGGCCTGTTTAAGGCTAGATGGCCATACACCTATAGATGGCTACCAGATCGACCATAAGATAGATTCCACTCTGATCGAATCTGATCAGAGAGGGATCTATTGGCTGCCCACACACTGCACACAGATTTCAGTAGATTGCTACCTGAAATCACTCGGAAATCTGTGGAGCCGCCGCCTGCCTTGCTGCCCAGTTCTTTCCCCATTCGTGTACTGTGCTATCCCCAACTGGCAGCAAAGCTCTCAGGCGCATGTCTGTTAGTTTACTTCATGCCACAGGACACCTCCTTCCGGAGTCCTCTTCTCTTCTTGGTCATGTGACACAAGCTGAAGTTCGAACACTAGAGGTCCGGCAGCATACATGCCAGTAGCATAAACGCCGGACCTCTAGTGTTTGAGGAAGAGAAGACACCGGGAGGAAGAGAACGGCTGGCATGAAGTAATCCACTGGGAATGAGAGGACATGTACCAGCAGGACAGGTGAAAGTACTACCAACACTATGTGTTATTTCGGTGCCATCTCGAACGCTGCGCTTCCAACCCACCACTGACTGAGCAAAATTTTCCATCCTGCGTCCTTTGGGAAGAAATCAAATCGATCGAGCAATGTTTGCGTACAATGCTGGTGATCAAATCTGCCATATATTGATGGAGACAATTTCCTAAGCCACATACTCATACACACGCTCAACAAAAGTGTTTTAAATGCATGATTATCAAACAATTTGAAGAAGTTGGACAACGTTTGTCAAGTAAAGTTGGACAACTTTTGTCAAGATGACAAGGTGTTATCACTGATAAGAGGCGACCAACGACTGATAAGACGCAGCTCAAGTCAATCCAACAGTTGGATTGACTTGAGTTGCGTCTTATCAGTCGATCACCTCTTATCAGTGATGATGCCTTGTTGTCTTGACAAAAGTTGTCCAACTTTACGTGACAAAAGTTGTCCAACTTCTTCAAGTTGTTTGATAATCGTGCATTTAAAAGACTTTTGTTGAGCGTGTGTATGAGCCTTTAGTGTACGGATAGTTTTAACCCAGTCAATTGAATTCAGACAGATCTCTTTTGTAGTAAAAAAAACTAACAAAAAAAACAAACAAACTCGCATGCACACAACAAAAAAAAAAGCAAGATTACTATCAGCCAGTTCAGTTGATGAAAGTGTTCTCTCTACAGGCATTACATAATCTGACCACTCTCAGTGCAAGATATCTACAGAGTGTACAGAAGCCTATGCACTTCTTGCTTGTACATACTGTATAGCTGTATTTATATAATGGGTGGAGGCATCTGTCAGCATCAACATTTGGCCAGTAGAAAGCAACACACCCTCATGAAACAAAGACGTAAGTGATGCTGTTTTACAAGGAAATAATGACGACATTCATCATTAAACACATTCTTTTCTGCAACGAATTGGAGTGTTAGTGATGTCTTCATAATTATGCTAGCTCTGGACCAGCCCATCCACCAAAGCAATTGAAAAAAACCCAAAGCTGAGAGGGATATGTTGACATTTATTTCCTTTTAAACAATGCAAGTTGCCTGGCTGTCCCCAACTGAAATCTGGCGAGATTAGCCACATGCTAGCTTCAGGTGTGTGAATCAGACACTGCTACAGTCAAAGAGATCAGCAGGACGCCATGCAACTGGTACCATTTGAAAGGAAATAAATATGGTAGCCTCCATATCAGCCTCATCTCAGGTTCCCTTTAACACTACTAGTCTGACTACATTATTTTGTTATGATCTGAAGGTGCCCATCTTCACCAAATACATTTAACTCCCAGCTGCCCCATTTCTGGAGGGAAAGTCAATATTATTTAGTATATTTCAAATCCATTTTCCTTAACCTCCCTGGCGTTTAGCCCGTAATGGTGATGGGCAGGAAAAAGATGAAAGTGGTATGCCCATCACCATTACAGGCATGCCATCCAGAAGTCTTCCTGCCCTGTAGTTGTCCCCAGTATAGCTTAGTAAATGTGTCCTCCTCCCCAGCCCCCCCTCCCCCACCGGATCTCCCCCGATCCCCGGCGCTCACATCGGGATCCAAACCCAAATGACATTAGTGAAGTCGTCAACGTCATGATGCTGCCGGTCCCGATCATCTGCATGGAGAAGACCAGAGCTGTGCTGTGAGCGCTGGGGATTGGATGAGATCGGGGGGCGGGATCAGGGGGTGGGAGACACATATTAAGCTACCCATACCTTGCTAAGATACACTGGGGGACATTTAAACCTGTGATCTGCTACCTATACTGACCACACCTGTATCTGGCTTCCTATACTGGGGAACACCTGTACCTGGCTTCCTATACTGGGGAACACCTGTACCTGGTTACCTATACTGGGGACACCTGTACCTGGCTACCTATATTGGGGGCACCTATACCTGTCTACCTATACACCATCAAAAATCTTTGTGTGGGGTGTAATTTTTACACCCTTGGCTTGGTGCAATTTAGCCTAGAAACTGCCCTGATTGGAAGCTGAAGCTTAGCTTCCAATGCGCACTCTGCATCATGCACATGGGGATACATTGGGAGGGGGTCTTATAATAGAGTTGGATTATACTCACCATGCGTGCCGATCCTTTGTCTTGTACCTTCGATAGTGACATGTTCCCCGGCGATCGTTGTTGACACCAGGATCACGCAGCATCATCAACATCTGGCGGCAAACCAATGTATTTATTTTTTGTAATAAATTCAATACAACAACCTGCGGGGGATTCCAAAGACAGATGGGCACCGGGCGGGGATGACACAGGTCATGTAGTATGTAAATGCACACACAGGGGGTACATTTATAAACTAGAGGGCAGCGGCAAGGTGGCGGGCTCCGCTGATTCCCAAGAGATTTAATGCTGAAATCGATCAGGAATCGACCTGCGGTGTATGGGCAGCCAAAAGATCTTTCTCTAACCAGATTAGATCAGAGAGAGATTTGTCTCTTGGTCGAATCTATCCATCATCGCTAGATGGATGGCCACCTTTACATTTGTATTAGTGCAGGCTGAGCAGCTGCAGCTCGGAAGTGTAAATGATCAGAGATTTATTTTGGGGAGTAATTTTGAAATTTAGTTTTGATTTGATTTTAGGTTTCAAGCTTTTACTATACTCAAAACGTATACTAGACCCTTGCTTGACACATTTTGGCAAGTTACAGGAATACCAGGATTAGGTCCTGGTAATTCTATTTTTAATAACCCTCCAGGACAGTGAACAATGAGATTAGGGCTCCGCCCTCAGAACAGAAAACACCCAATGAGCTCTATAAATTTGTTACCCAAGCATCCCTACCTCAGTTGTACCAATGACCTAACCTCGTAATATAGGATACCTGAAATACCTCAACCCACATCAAAATACAGGATTCTTTTAGGGCCTGGTAATAAGACTGTCCTGGAGGGGTAGTAAAAATAGAATTACCAGGACCTAATCCTGTTTTTTTCATATAGCCTTGGACAGTGAACAATGAGATGATAAACAAGAATTACCCATCTTAGGGAGGGAGCACAGCCTGTAGAACCTTTCTCACAAAAGATTATTCTCCTGCTTACATCAGATCCAGTCAATAATACCTGATGAACGTGTTCACATTCTTCCAGGTCGCTGCTCGACAAATCCCTGATGCTGATGCTCCAACTCTACAGGCCCAGGAAGTTGTCATGGATCTAGCTGAATGGGCTATGATCTCCTTAGGTGATTTCAGACCTCTCTTTTTGGAAACCATTGAAATGCATAATTTTAAACACCTTGCAATTGAAGCTTTTGCCATCTTTTCTCTAAGTTTAACTCCTGAGAAATTAATAAATAATCACATTGATTTCCTGAGTTCCTTCACTCTTTGCAGGTAAATCAACAAACATCTCCTGACGTCTAATTTGTGCTACTGTTTTTCCTTCGAATGAGTGGCATTACTACAAAATGAGGGCAATATAATTTCTTGCCCCCTATTGGACATCGATGATACTTTTGGCAGAAATTCAGCCACCACCCTCAGTATCACTCTATCCTCTAATATTGAACAGAACTGTTCTTCAGAACTAAGCGCTTCCAATTCATTAATTCTTCTTGCCGAAAAATATTGTCTTCATTGTTAAATTTCTGAATGAAATTTCTTCTAAAGGCTCAAATGGATCTTCCATAAGAACATAAAGAACTAAGGATAAGTACTATCTTGGACATCATTTTTTAATAACAGGTTTAGACCAACTTGAAAAATCTAATAATCAAAGGATCAGTCACTAATCTTTTGTCTAGGAATACTGATAATGCTGCCACCTGTACCTTCATTGTACTTAGTGCCAATCCCTTATCCATGTCATCCTGTAGGAATTCCAGTATTGTTGCTAAATCATCTGATTTAAAACCCTTCTTACTCCTCCATAGCCAAAAGGTCTTCCAATATTTAGCATAAATGGTTCTTGTAACCTTCTTTCTGCTGTTCAAAATTGTTTTAATCACTCTACTGGATAAGCCTTTAGCCTTTAAAACATGCGATACAAGGCTGTGAGACGCAGGTTCGGGATCTGTATCCACTTGTGTTCCTCTTGTGCTAACAACAGATCTTTGTGTAGAAGTGGCCATGGATCTTTTTTCAACATTGACAGAAGCAGAGAGTACCACGTCCTCTTTGGCCAGTCTGGTGCTATGAGTATCAGGGACATCCTTGACAACTTCAGTTTCTGCAGTACCAGAGGGATTAATGGAATTGTTGCAAAAGCGTAAGCTCTTTTCGAAATTTAAGTCTTGAGCCACAGAATCTACTCAGCAGGCTCCTACCGGATCTAGGGAAAAGAACTTCTTGCACTGAGTGTTCTTTATATTGGCAAACAGATCTATTTCTGATTCTCCCCACTCTCTTATTATGATCTTGAATACTTCCGGTCTGAGCATCAACTTGGAGTTTGACACCTTTTGTCTGCTTAATAGATCTGCTATTGTGTTTATAGTCCCTTTTAGATGGATCGCTGAGATTGACAGTAGATTTTTCTCTGCCCAATCTAGAATTTTTTGAGACAGTTCCAGCAATTTTTTGGATCTTGTTCCCCCTGTCTGTTGACATAAGACATTACCATGATATTGTCTGAGCGAATCTGAACGTGATGATCTGTCAGATTTTCTGCTGCTTGGAGTAACGCCATGTCTACTGCTTTCAGTTCTCTGAAATTGGACAATTCTTACATTACCTGAGCTATCCAAGTCCCTTGTAGATACAAACTGTCCACCCCAACCTATCAAGCTTGCATCTGTTGTTATTACTTTTGTAATCGGAAATCTCCAAAGTCTTCCTTTCTGTAAGTTTTTTCTTGCTGTCCACCAGAATAAAGACTCCTTTACTGAATTTGGAATTGTTAGGATCTTTTCTAGAGAGTCCTGATTTTTGTCCCAATATATCAGTAACCAATTCTGTAGAATTCTTTCATGAGCCATTGCCCAAAATACTGCTGGTGCTGTTGAAGTCAACAGGCCAATCACACTCATTTGGCGTATTGGAATAGTCTCTGCTTGCTGGAAGTTGACTATGGTGGCTTGTATCTTTACAATTTTTTCCTCTGGTATAAACAGTATTTGAAGGGGAGAGTTTACTATAAACCCTAGAAACTGGATTATCTGAGTCTGGATTAAATTATCAACCAACCTGCATCCTCCAACTGTTTCATTGCTTTTCTCGTGTCTACCACTACCAGATTGTCCAGGTACAGGATAATTGTAATGCCTTGTAGAGGTAATTTGCCCACTAACTCTGCCATCACCTGGGTGAATATCCTCGGGGCTGAGGAAATCCTGAATGGGAGACATGAAAACTAATAGTGCTTTATTCCATGATCTTCTTGAATACTGACTCTTTGGTATCTCAGACTTTTTGTTTATGGGTACATACCAATACGCATCTGCTAGATCTCTGTTTACCATGAAGACATCCATACTCAACAGATTCCTCATTGTAAACACTGTCTCCATTCTGAATTTTTCATAATGTATGAATGGGTTTAATGGTTTCAAATTCAGAATCATTCTGAATACTGTGAGGGTTTTTTATCAGAAAAATTCTGGAATAAAAACTTTGACTTCTCTCTTGTGGGGTAACTTCTCTGATGACATTTCTGTCTAACATATCCTGTAACAATCGTAATGCTATTTTCTTTTCTTGTTCTTTTGGCATCAAAGTTTTTACAAATCTTAATGAAGGCTTTTTCGCAAAAAATGATCTTGTAACCATATCTTATCAGATCCAGAATGAACTGATTTTTTGTCATCTGCATAAAAAAGAGACAATCTGCCCCCTACCTTCTGTTTGGCATCATTGCTGCTTATTTTGGGATTCTGCTGGTTTATGCAACAGATTCAACTTGTGTTATCCTTGTCAACTGTCCAAGGTTTTATTTTTGGATATTTCTATCCATTGTTTGTCGATTTCTATGAAAAAAGGGCTTGTTAAGTTTAAACTTTCTTTTTAGGGAAAGAAGTTTTCTTGCTTGTGTTTTTTTCAAAAACCTCTTGCAATAGAGGACCAAATAATAAAACACTAGTAGAAGGCATATTACAAGCTTTTGACAATGATGACTGACTACCTTCCCAGGTCTTGAGCCATAGATTTCTACTTGCATTATTAACTAACTCAGTAGTTCTGGCAGCAGGGCCGGTCCTGGACTTTCTGCTGCCTGAGGCAAAGATCGTGAAGGCGCCCCCCCGGTCGACAACCCCCCCCCCCCCCGCAAAGACTATGAAGGTGAAGGGGCGTGGCCAAATGTGGGCATGGTTATGGGTGGAGCCAAATGTACATGGAGGTTAGCAGGCTCACGCTCACCCACCCTCCCTCAGTATGTACCTTCCAGCATGTTCCAAGACAAATTCAGCAATCATGAGCCCCCCCATCAAGACAAATTCCGCAATCATGAGCAAACATGAGGCCCCCAACATGACCAACTCAGCAATCATGAGGCCCCCAACAAGACAAATTCAGCAATCATGAAGCCCCCAACAAGACAAATTCAGCGATCTTGAGGCCCCCAACAAATCATGAGGCCCCCAACAAGACAAATTCAGTAACCATGAGGCCCCCAACAAGACAAATTCAGCAGTCATGAGGCACATAAATAGACAGCATTTCACATAAATAGGCAGAATGCCCCCTTAATATGGTAGACACCTCTCACCTGGCAGCAGTTCCCCAAAATACACTCAATCTGACAGCAGTGGTTCTCCAAAAATAGGTAACCCCAGGTCTATAGGTGTCCCCAGAATAGGTGGCCAGCAGTATAAATGTCCCCAGAACAGGTAGCCAGGGGTAGAGATGTCCACAGAACAGGTAGCTAGGGGTATATGTGCCCAGTATATGTAGCCAGGGGTATATGTGCCCAGTATATGTAGCCAGGGGAATATGTGCCCAGTATATGTAGCCAGGGGTATATGTGCCCAGTATATGTAGCCAGGGGTATATGTGCCCAGTATATGTAGCCAGGGGTATATGTTCTCAGTATATATAGCCAGGGGTATATGTCCCCAGTATATATAGCCAGGGGTATATGTCCCCAGTATATGTAGTCAGGGGTATAAGTCCCCAGTATATGTAGTCAGGGGTATATGTCCCCAGTATATGTAGTCAGGGGTATATGTCCCCAGTATATATAAACAGGGGTATATGTGCCCAGTATATGTAGCCAGGGGTATATGTGCCCAGTATATGTAGCCAGGGGTATATGTGCCCAGTATATGTAGCCAGGTGTATATGTGCCCAGTATATGTAGTCAGGGGGTTATATGTGCCCAGTATATGTAGCCAGGTGTATATGTGTCCCCAGTATATGTAGGCAGGGGTATATGTCCCCAGAGTAGGTAGCCAGGTGCCCCCCCAGCAGGAGGGGAACAGCGCAGAGAAGAGGGAGAGCTGTGCGGACGGCAGGGAAGGGGGGCAATCTCCCCCCTTCTTCCCTCAACTTAGGTGCTCTCCCTCCCTCGCTGTCCCCTGCATTACTGTCTGGGTGGCTGGCAGCGGCGGGCGGAACTTACCTCCGTCTCGTCGCAGCGCCGGATGGATCTGCCGCTACTCCGGTCTGGTCCAGACCAGAGCAGCGGCTGCGCACCCGAACTTCCGGCGCTGGAGCGAGACGGAGGTAAGTTCCGCCCGCCGCTGCCAGCCACCCGGACAGTACAGGAGGGGACAGCGAGGGAGGGAGAGCACCTAAGGTGAGGGAAGGAGGGGGGAGATTGCCCCCCTTCCCCGCCGTCCGCACAGCTCTCCCTCATCTCCGGGCTGTTCCCCTCCTGCTGGGACCGTCCGTGTCCGTGACAATCAGGCAGGGCCAGGGCAGCAGAGCGGGCGGCAGCTGCCGCCATCAGCAGGCTTAGGCAGCGCTGCGTCACAGCTTTGGAGGAGACAGGAGAGGCCGCAGAGCTCGGAGTCGTCGGACTCGGAGGCCGGGCCCGGCGGCATCATGGGTGGCACGTGGCAGCAGAACTGGCGGGCAGTGCACACAGCCTAATGGGGGGCGGCCGCGGGTCCCAGAACACAGTCCGGGCAGACTCTGTCTCAGCGGAGGGCCACTCACCGTGTGTGCAGTGCAGGCACGGGGTCGGAGGCGGGGTCGGGCACCACAGGAGCAGCCGGACTTCACTGCAGAGTCTGCACTGCAGCATGCACTCTCTCTCCTCTCCACAGTCACACTTCCTCTTTATGTCTGGTGCCGCCCCTCCACTTCCTGCCGCCTGAGGAACCCACCTCACCCCGCCTCATGGGCGGGCCGGCCCTGTCTGGCAGTAACCCTTAAGGCGCATACACACGCCTGATTCCTTCAAACGACGGGTCGTCAGACCCGCCCGTGGGGCGGCCGTTCTGACGACAGTTTGCCCTTGTGTACAGTCTGTCAGCAGGCTGATAAGGCCGGTTTTGACCGATCCACCGAGCGGATCAGTCAAAACCAGCCTTATCAGCCTGCTGACAGACTGTACACACGGGCAAACTGTTATCAGAACGGCTGCCCCGCATCTAAAATATCTTTCTAATTAGGTGCATCAGACGTAATTAAATTCTCAATCTTATCAACCCATAGACTCATTGTCCTGGAGACACAAGTACTAGCAGCAGCAGGTTTAAAGTTTGTAACCGCTACTGTGTAGGCCTTTTTGAGTTCTAACTCAATCTTCTTATCAGCAGGATCTTTTAAAAACCCCATGTCTTCAAAAGCGAATTAATTTTCTCTATTTAATTGGCTGAAAGCTGCGTCCACTTTTGGACAAGATTCCCACGGTTTAGCATCTTCATCTGAAAATGGAAATCTCTTTAGATATAAAGAAATATTTAGATATAAATAGTCTTTTATCAGGATTTTTCCATTGTGCATGAATTCATTTTTTTGTAGACAAATGCACCGGAAAATGTAATTGAGGAACAGGATCCATACCAGAATCTAATTTGTCATGAATGGATGTAGAAGCAGGTACAGGTTGTTCAATATTCAGCGTAGTGTGAATAGCCTGCACTAGTTTCTCAGTTTCTCAGCATCA